>NC_024325.1:16684345-16687208 GCF_000523025.1 Cynoglossus semilaevis
TGTCTGTGTCTGTGTCTGTGTCTGTGTCAACACACCTGACTGGTTTAAGGTTTAGTCCAGGTTTAATCCAACGGGGATGAAAAGGACGAGGCAGCAAATTAACACCAAACACAAATATATAGTACAAACAGGGAAGAATAACTGCTGCCCCCTACTGGAGATAATAGATCAGTGTAATCGTTTTCCCGACGTCGTCAGACGACATCAACTCAATAAAAAAACAAAGCCGTTGGTGAAGTTCTAAAACATGTAGTGGTGGTCTCAGGTTTCTCCTGTCAGTGCCACTAGGAGGCGACGTTCACTAAATCAAATTATCTGTGATCTGTCCCCCCCGTTCCTGATGAAGTAAGTGTTTGGTCAAAGTTCCTGGTTGACTTCCTGTCTGTGGTGTCTGTGTCTAGGAGGACGTCGATGCTGCCGACAGTCAGACGAAGCCGCCGCCACAGGAAGTCTCTTTTGTCCATTTCCTCAAAAGTAAGAGACTCCTGTTAGCAGAAACTGTTTGTTTTGTGTTAGGTCACAAAAGGTCGTCCGCAGCTAGGTCAAAGTCCTTGATTAAAACCACCAGTCTGGAACCGATCAGACCAGAAGGTTCTGTGAGATCTCAGGTCTTCTCCGTCTTCTCCGTCTTCTCCGTCTTCTCCGTCTTCTCCGTGTCCCTCAGGTTTTCCTGGCACCGCTCTGCGGACCCTGCGCAGCCCCATCTACCTGCTGGTGGTCCTGGCCCAGGTCAACCTGGCGGCCATGCTCGCCGGCCTCGCCACCTTCATGGCCAAGTTCATCGAGAGACAGTTCAGCCAGACCGCCTCCTTCGCCACGCTGATGATCGGTGAGGCCGCGCCCCGCAGGTGTGGTGACTGTAAAAACCCACCTCACCGTGGTTTTGCTCCGTCTTCCAGGGGGCGTCGGCAGTCCTCTGGGCGTGCTCGGCACCGTCCTGGGTGGAGTTCTGATGAGAAGGTTGAACCTCTCCGTCAGTGGAGCCAGCAGACTGTGCTGCGGCGCCATCTTGCTCTGCATCTTCTCCTCCATGCCCCTGCTGTTCATTGGCTGTTCCACCCAGAAGGTCTCTGGAGTCTCCACACCGAGGTAACGCCCTCACTGACACAGGGCTCTAAACCTGTGGTCAGTGGAACCATAGGTGGTCAGTACTGACACAAAGCCAGGACAGAGGGATTATGGGCCGTCAGGAAACATCTGAGGAAGAAGAAGGTCCACGGAGGGACGAGACGTCCACCCGAGGTCCACCGAGGGACGAGACGTCCACCCCGTGGTCCACCGTGGTCCATGACTGGACCATATGAAGTCACTGGTGTTGAAAGAACAAACGGCTGTGACATCATCACTGTCGCTGACATCACCTGTGTGTGTGTGTGTGTGTGTGTGTGTGTGTGTGTGTGTGTGTGTGTGTGTGTTCCAGCTCTCCCGCTCTCTCCTGCCTCCGTGGCTGCAGTTGTCCTCTGGACCTGTTCAACCCGGTCTGTGGTTCTGACAGGATGGAGTTCCGGTCTCCGTGCCACGCGGGCTGTACCTCCAGGGAGACGGACGCCAGCGGTCGGATCACAGTAAGACACCTGCGGTCGGATGACTTCCTGTGTTAACCAGTGATGTCATCGTGGTGGGGGTCACCGTGGACCACGGGGTCACGTCTGACTCAACATCAGAGTTCAGAGTGACTGGAACTGTTGTTGATGTACAATGCAACACTGCCCCCTGTGGTTCCCAGTGGTACTGCGTCTGGTTCATCACTCACTCACACAGACTTCTCTTGTCCGTTCAGAACTACACCGACTGTGGGTGTGTCACTGGTTCTGGCTCCGCCTCCCCTGGGACCTGTGGCAGTGGATGTTCTCACCTGCTGCTCCCCTTCATGCTCCTCCTGGGGGTCACCTGCCTCATCGCCTCCTTCTCCCAGACGCCGTCCTACATGATGATCCTCAGGTGTGAATCGTTTATGGCTGAGACGTAGACCGACCCTGTAGACGACCTGCTGTGACCTGCTGTGACCTCTGTGTCTGTGTGTGTGTGTGTGTGTGTGTGCGCTGCAGGACGGGGGACTCCGAGGACAAGTCCTTTGCCGTGGGGGTCCAGTACATGCTCTTCAGGGTTCTGGGTGAGTCCTGGTCCTCACTGGGTCCACGGTCCTGGACTGAGAACCCTGTGTAACCTTGTGACCTCTGACCCCGCAGCGTTCATGCCCTGCCCCGTCCTGTACGGCAGCATCATCGACACCACCTGCCTCCTGTGGGGCAAGAAGTGCAACACGCAGACGTCGTGTCTCTACTACGACCTGGACAGTTTCAGACAGAGGTCAGACCCCCCCCCCCACACACACACCCAACTGATGTAGCACTTTGACCTCTGACCTCTGCTGCAGTTTGAGTTGTTTAGTTTTGGGTTTCGTCCGTGGTTCAACAACATGGACACAGCTGAACGGGGGGGGGGGGCCTGTAGGGGGCGTCAGACAGACCTGGTTTTGATCCTGGTGTTTGTTCCGTGCAGGTTTCTGGGTCTGGAGGCGGTCTTCGTGTGCGGGGCCCTGATCTGCTTCCTGCTCACCGTCGTGGTTCTCCGGAGAAGATCGGTTCTCCAGGAACCTGAGGTGGAAAAGAGAAGCGGCTACGAGCTGGTGGACGGACGGAGACCTGAGACACAGGACAACCTGAAGAGCTGAGGGGAGGGGGGGGGAGGGGGGTGACCTTCCTCTGGACCATCGACTCAGACCAGGTTTACTGTGATCCATATGTACTTCTCTGTACTTCTCTGTACTTCTCTGTACTGCAGTTACACCACAGTACTACACATATAAACGTACTCTAGTTTACTGTGATCTTATTGGTTATAACCTTGTTCTCAGAGCCAG
>NC_024325.1:16687316-16688269 GCF_000523025.1 Cynoglossus semilaevis
GGGGGTCATGTTGAATTCTGTTGAAACTCTGGAGCCAATAAAGTTGTTTCCTCAGAGATGTTGATCTCAGGCTCTTGGACCAACATTCCTGATGAAGCAGCAGATTGATCTGTTCTGGGAATCTAACCAACGACCCGTCGACAGCGCTGCAGTCAGAGGAGGAGGAGCAGTGGAGTGACCGACCTGCTGAGTCCGTCAGTGAAAACACGACCTCTGACCTCCAGAAATGTCCAGCAGGGGGAGCCATAAAAACTGTTATGAACAGGGAGCAGGTAAAAAAAATAATCAGAAAATAGCTTGCTGGTTTTCTGGGCAGGTGTCGCCCTCTGCTGGACTGTGTGGACATTTGTCCTAAAATACCAGATTTTCTTCTTGGCTGCCAAAGAAAAGTAGAAGTTGTTGGTTTGATTCCATGTTTGTGTGAACATCAGGTTTGGATTCAGGAGTCTGTCTGTCTGGAAAACTAAGACCACATGTGTTCACACACACACACACACACACTCACACACACACTGAGGCACCGAAAAGGGGGGAAAAGGAGGAGGGGTCTACCCCCCCCCCGCCCCTCCTCCAATAACAGGATAAATCTGACTTCAAAACACGGGGAAAACAAAGAGAAAAACACACACACACACACACACACACACACACACACACACACACACACACGCCCAGCCTCTCGATGGTGAAACAGTTTCTCAGGAACATTAAATCAAATCTTCCGGATCGTCGTTCCAGTGAGGAATGTGGGCGGAGCCTGGAGCGGCAGCTGTTCCACACATTTGTCTCCACTTTTCTTTCACTTCTGGTCGACTGAAAGTTTTTGTCGAGACTTTGGATCAAAATCAGATTCAAACATTCACACTTCATAACTCTGGCACCTCCGCTGACCTCCGCTGACCTCCGCCGACCTCCGCCGCCCCCCGCCGTGCCCGGCCGGCCTCCGCCCCCCT
>NC_024325.1:16688377-16689729 GCF_000523025.1 Cynoglossus semilaevis
CCACCATACCCCCCACGGCCCCCGCGGCGCCCCTCTGTCCTCCGCCGACCTCGGCAGTGCGGGGTCTCAGTGGGAGGTTCTTGGACTGTGACGCTGCACCGTCAATCGGTTAAAGTCGAGACAAACACGTGACCTTTGACGGGACCGCCCCCCAGGTTTGACCCCCTTGGTTTCACACACACTGGACAGGAACAGGAACTGGTTTTGTTCCATCTCTTTATTTCTTATTTGGTCAACGCGTCGGTGTCGAGCGCCAACGCGATCACGTCAACGAGTTTCAACATGAAAAGTAAAGAAATCATGTCAAAGTGGCACCAGCAGGTGGCGCGTTCACACCACACTCTTTATTCACTCCACGCCGACACCTGATAAATTAGTTTGTTATTTTAGCCGATCGTTTTTACAAAAATATTTTCCCGCCTTTTATTGACTGTTAGCCAACGAAGACCTGAGTCAGTACCCGATCGTTCGGAAAACTCATCACTGATTGGACGTTTGTGTTGTGTGTGTGTGTGTGTGTGTGTGTGTGTGTGTGTGTTACATCCTCAGGTCTTTGGGGTTGACCACTCTACCGATGAAGAGCAGCGCCCCCGATGGGTCATCGCGGATCAGGTAGATGAAAGGGCGGTCCACGCGGTAGGTCAGGTGACCGGGGGTGGAGCTGGGGCTGGGGTACTGGTTACCTTCAGGCACCGTTTCCATGACAACCTTGTGATTGACAGTGCTAAGCTTCGTGACCTGAGACGAGATCTTCTCCAAGTCTGGGTTCTCCAGCCAATCAGTGAGACCTGGGGGGGGGCGGGGGGGGGGGGAGACAGCATGAGCTTTAGAGCGTTCTCACCAGGTGAGGGCGCAGTTCTCCAGTGGACTCACCCAGGTCTCCCAGCAGCGGCTGCAGGTCTGTGGAGTAGCTGAACTTCATCTTGGGCAGGGTGAGGGTCACCTGGGCAGGAAGCAGGGTCATGGACAGGTCCTGGACGAACTCGGCCGTGAGACTGTCCTCCATCAGCGTCAGGTTGGACGTGACGTCGTTGGGCAGGAAGACGAACATGCTGACGTCATCCTGCATCGAGATCTGAGCGATCTGAGGACGGAGCACAGGCGCATCAGACGGCCGCTTCAGAGGCCACACCTCCACAGCAGGAAGTACTCACGGTGCAGCCCAGGTCGGAGTCCACGCCTAACTTCATGGGGTAGTTGACCTGTTGCATCATGGGAACACGGACAGGCGTTCCACCGTCCAGCTGGAAGTTCATCATCTGGTCATCAGTGCCGAAGCGAGTCGTCCACTTCCCTGTTCAGGAGAAACACTGGTGAGTGGGGAGAGAAACACCAACCCCCCCACCCCCCCA
>NC_024325.1:16689752-16706039 GCF_000523025.1 Cynoglossus semilaevis
CCCCCCGGGCGCCCCCAACTTGGGTCCCCTCCTGTGAAGTGGGCGGCGCTCACTGTGTGGATGAAAGAGTTGCGGGGGAGGGGCTTGGCCAGGAAGCGCTGAACATTGTTGCTGGTCTCCTGAGACACCCAATCATTGACCTCCTTCATGTCCTTGGCTCCTCCCTGCAGCGTCTTCGGACGCACGCCGTACTGCTGCTCCACCAGGTCAAAGAACTCCTGCTTCAGACGGATTCCTGCAACAGAGCAGTGAGGAGGAGGCTCAACGTGAGGTCACTGAGGTCAGACCACACCTCCAGGTGACCTCTGACCTCTGTGGAGCGTATTAAACCCTGCTGAAGCTCAGCTTCGGTTCTAAAACTCACGTCGGGTCAGACACAGGCGTGCGGCCAGGCTCAGTCCTTTCCCCGCCGTCTTCACCGAGGCCAGCAGGTCCTTCAGGGTCCTGTGGAGCTGAGGGTCCTGCAGGGTGTGGTACCTCAGGGCCCGGTGCAGCTGTCGCTCGGCCTGCTCCGACCCCCCTGTGGAGACCAGACGTCACCGGGCTGAAATCAGAGACCCTGCAAAAATCAACCGTCAAATCAAACGCTCGTCTCATCGTCATGTGGTCAGGGGCGGGGTCAGCGCCAGGGTCAGCGCCAGGGTCAGCGCCAGGGTCAGCCACACCTTCGTTCCAGGTCATAGTTCAAACCGTCTGAACTTTTCAGCCTTCAGCCTCGACTCAGAGGGAAATGGAAACAACGGTATTTAGAAGAAGAAGAAGAAGAAGAAGAAGAAAAGAAGAAGAAGAGGAAGAAGAAGAAGAAGAAGAAGGAGAAGGAGAAGAAGAAGAAGGAGAAGAAGAAGAAGAGGAAGAAGAAGGAGAAGAAGAGGAAGAAGAAGAAGAAGGAGAAGAAGAAGAAGGAGAAGAAGGAGAAGAAGAAGAAGAGGAAGAAGAAGGAGAAGAAGAAGAAGAAGGAGAAGGAGAAGAAGACGAAGAAAAGAAGAAGAAGAAGAAGAAGAAGGAGAAGGAGAAGAAGAAGAAGAAAAGAAGAAGAAGAAGAAGGAGAAGAAGGAGAAGAAGAAGAAGAGGAAGAAGAAGGAGAAGAAGAAGAGGAAGAAGAAGAAGAAGAAGAAGGAGAAGAAGAAGGAGAAGAAGAAGGAGAAGAAGAAGAAGAAGAAGAAGAAGAACCGACGTCAACGTTACCAAACTATGAATCTGTTTTCTGCCCCCCTTGTCCCCCCCGTCCCCCCCTGTCGTTGGTGTGTGTGGTGTCTTCACCCATGGACAACTGAGTCAGAGCCGCAGACACACTGAGGGGCGCGAGGAAGACGTTGGTCGCAGCCTCACGACTCGCCAGGGCGCGGAACAGGTTGTAGCCGAAGTCGGAGGTGGCGGCGCCCATCTTGGTGGTGGGCGTGGTGAAGAGCTCCACGTGGTCGTCCTCACCCCCCGTCTCCTCCTCCGCCCCGGTGTCCACCTGAGACAGGAAGAACCACACACTGTGAGACAGCAGGTTTGGTTGATGATCAGAACCAGAACCAGAAGCAGGACCAGGACCAGGTACCTGAGCCTGGGTGAAGGTCAGGATGAATCCAAACACCAGCAGCAGACTTGTACGCCTCATGTTTCTCTCCAGACACGTGGGAGGAGAACTTGGTCGGTTCTTCAGAGTTCCGTTCAGTCCTGCCAAGACCAGAATCCTGCAGAATCACGTACAGTGCTGTGGTGGCGTTTTCTACAGAACCCGTGAGCAGAAACCTGTGCCAGACCCAGACAGGAATGTTCTGGTTCTCTGGGTTCTCTGGTACCGATGCTGTATATCACTGAGTCTAAACCAGAACCAAAGCCTCTGCTGAGAACAGAACTAACAGATCGGTTCTGGCTCAGAGCTGGAGGTAAGAGTTTCACATTTAGACCAACGTCCACTCTGATCCTCAGAGTCCAAACAGTTCTGAGTGGGTCAGAGTCCAGTCCCCCCTCCCCCCCCTTGTTAGTGACTCAGACGTGTCCGACAGTAAAATCACCAAACGACATGTATTTAAAGGTTAGTGGAGACAATGACACGAGTTCAGTTACAGCTGTTTAAAAAACTGCCAAACATCAAAAACTGTGACTTTAAAAAGAACAAAACTGTTTTTAGAAATGTGAAAATCTCACCCTCTGTCCACGTCGCTGCTCTCTCTCTCTCTCTCTCTCTCTCTCTCTCGCTCTCTCTCAGACTTTGCTCCGCCCGCGGGGATGCGCGTGTGCCCGTGGGAACGCGCACTAGTCCCCCAAAAAAAATCATCATCTTGAAGTCGATAAAATCCATGTTCTTAACTATGGTCTTTGTCGCCCTCCAGCGGAGACTCGAGACATTACACAAATTCTTCTGGGTCTGGTGTTCGGTTCGTCTCGTCACTGTTTCCACAGGAAGTTTATAATAAAGTTAGAAAATGCAGAGTTTATTTTTTTGATTTGTGATTTGAACCTTTTTTTCATTTTAATTCTGTCAGAAAAAACAGGAAGTGTTGAACGTATGGAATGTGACAGATTCTAGAACTGATTCTGTTCCATTGACCTGGGGCTTCAGGCCTGACCCTAACACGTCCAGTTGTGGGCTCAGATCTCTGACCTTTTGACCTTTGAAGAATGAATGTGATTGGTTAACAAACACAAACTTAGGGGGTCAGGGGGTCAGGGGGGGGGCTGCCGTCAGACTGGACCACTGAAGATAAAACGCTGCAGCGACAGAAACTTCAAACAAACTTCAGATTATTTCTCAGAAATTCACATTTTTTTTGTACTGAATCAATTCATTCTCAGGTTTCAGCCTGCGCTGCCCTGGAGGACAACAGGGGTACTGCCTGTAGCTCCAGGAGGGTCTGACGTTTGTGTGACGTCATCATCAGTACTGCGTCAGTGACAGTGAAGACGAGCTGTGTTCAACCTGTTAGAGTAGAAGAATCAACAACATGTTTAAATTTCACTGATTATTTCTCAGTAATAAAAACATTTTTACACTCCTGTACAGGACTTCCATTCGCCTTCCCCCAGCAGAGGGCAGCAGAGGGCAGCAGAGGTGTGTGCAGTTCCTCCAGAGCCTCACACCACAGTTAAACAAACAGCAGAGCCGCCGTGAACGCGGCGACGTTTTCTACACTTTTCTCAGGTGTTTGTGGGTGAACTCACTGTGGGTGACGTTGGTGCTGACGTCATCGTGTTCGATGTCTGATGACGGTGAGAGGAGCGACTGAAGGAACTCAGGTTTTGAAACCAAGTGGTTCAGTAAAGTACGGTGGCCGTCAGAGACCAGGAAGAGGAGAAGCAGCAGAGCGGAGTTTCTAATCTGTTTTATTGTCACGAGATCGTTTACTACGTCACTGATCTGTCACATCGACGTGATCTCCACGTTGTTCTCAGCCATCGTTTCATTTGTTAAAATATTAAACATTTCCCATTGAACTGCCGTCGTCCTGTGGTTCATTTCTACCTTTTCCTTCTTCATTGTTTTTGCTCCGTCTTTTCGTCAAACATTTGCTGTTTTTAACTGACAAACGCCTTTTACTTGGATATATTTATTTTTTTCATTTCAGTTCTAGATGTTTCTGATGTTCATTTGTTCAGTCCTTAAATCTACTTTGGAGTTTCTGCTAAATACCTGCAGAGAACTTCTGCCTGTGGCCCCTCCCCCGACCTGGGAGTCTGGCTCCACCCAGTCCTGGACTGAACGGCCTGGATTCACTGGTTTTCCACATTATTGTGTGTGTATGTGTGTGTGTGTGTGTGTGTGTGTGTGTGTGTGAGGCATTTAACAAACCTGTGGGAGAGAGAAGTGGAGCAGACAGAGTTCTCAGTGTGACTCTGACAGAAGACCAGACGGACGTCTTCATCGTCTTCATCGTCTTCACCCCCCCCCCCCCCCCACCCCCCTACAGTCATGGCGGTTCTTCCTCTGAGGGTGAAAATGCTGCGGCAGGTCTGGAGGATGAAGGACATCTTCATCCTGGTCTGCAGTCCCTTCATCCTGCTGCCACTGGCCCTGAGCACCAAGGTGGGACACACACACACACACACACACACACACACACACACACCAGGGTCCGGTTCAGCTGTGAGGTCATGACCTGTTTGACACACATGGTGAGAATGAACTGAAATCAACGACTGAACCAGTGTTGAACCACAGCAGATTATTCCACACTGACAGGTTTATAGACCAGAGAAAAGTCACAACCAGACCACGACCAGAGTCAACAGGTTCTACTGCAGGTGTTTAGTCAAGTTATTGGACACTGTGTGTGTGTGTGTGTGTGTGTGTGTGGCTCATTGACCAATGTTGGCAGACAGTTCTCTGACTGTCCATGTCAGTCACTGTTGTTGTTCTGTCAGTTATCCATTGATCATGTGGCAAACATTTACCCTGTTAGTCAGAGCTGAGAGGACGGAGAGCGCCCCCTGGATCAGGAGAACCTCAGTGAATTAGATTTAACAGATTTAAAGTCCATGGAGAAAATCAGAGATTTTAGTTCAGACCAAAGTCCATGGAAAAAATCAGAGATTTTAGTTCAGACCAAAGTCCATGGAAAAAATCAGAGATTTTAGTTCAGACCAAAGTCCATAGAGAAAATCAGAGATTTTAGTTCAGACCAAAGTCCATGGAAAAAATCAGAGATTTTAGTTCAGACCAAAGTCCATAGAGAAAATCAGAGATTTTAGTTCAGACCAAAGTCCATGGAGAAAATCAGTGATTTTAGTTATTTTAGTTCTTTTAGTTCTTTAGTTCTTGTGGTTTTACTTTCACACTCAGGTTGACGTTGTTTATATATTTAATGTTTCAGTGACACACACTGATGGCCGTCAAGGTTAGTGCAGGGTCCAGTAACCTTTTCCCAGAATGCCTCACATTTCTTCTTCAAAGAATGGTCCTCACAGCGTGTGTGTGTGTGTGTGTGTGTGTGGGTGGCGCTCATTGACAACGTTTCGCACACAGTTCTCTGACTGTCCATGTCAGTCACTGTTGTTGTTCTGTCAGTTATCCATTGATCATGTGGCAAACATTTACCCTGTTAGTCAGAGCTGAGAGGACGGAGAGCGCCCCCTGGATCAGGAGAACCTCAGTGAATTAGATTTACCAGATTTAAAGTCCATGGAGAAAATCAGTGATTTTAGTTCAGACCAAAGTCCATAGAGAAAATCAGAGATTTTAGTTCAGCCCAAAGTCCATGGAAAAAATCAGAGATTTTAGTTCAGACCAAAGTCCATAGAGAAAATCAGAGATTTTAGTTCAGCCCAAAGTCCATGGAAAAAATCAGAGATTTTAGTTCAGACCAAAGTCCATAGAGAAAATCAGAGATTTTAGTTCAGACCAAAGTCCATGGAAAAAATCAGAGATTTTAGTTCAGACCAAAGTCCATGGAAAAAATCAGAGATTTTAGTTCAGACCAAAGTCCATAGAGAAAATCAGAGATTTTAGTTCAGACCAAAGTCCATGGAGAAAATCAGAGATTTTAGTTCTTTTAGTTCTTTAGTTCTTGTGGTTTTACTTTCACACTCAGGTTGACGTTGTTTATATATTTAATGTTTCAGTGACACACACTGATGGTCGTCAAGGTTAGTGCAGGGTCCAGTAACCTTTTCCCAGAATGCCTCACATTTCTTCTTCAAAGAATGGTCCTCACAGCGTGTGTGTGTGTGTGTGTGTGTTCTTACGTGAATGAAAACAGCCTCTGTGTTTGGACACAGTCGGCTCCACCGTGGCTTCAGCAGCTTCTCAGCAAGAACTGTTTCCATCTTCTCACTTTTCTCACTCCAGAACGATCTCAGAGAGAAGTTGGACCTGGAAAAAGTTCAGCTTTTTGACACATGACTGTGTATGGGACAAGACTAAGTCAAATTGTCACTTCCTGTTTATATCTGACAGTCATCGTGATGTGGACTCACCCGTCCAGCAGGTGGCGAACATCAGAGGTTCTGTACCCCCCCCCCCGGCCCCCCCCCCCCCTTTATTTGACTACACACCCCTCATCTGAAATAAGAAACCGTTCTGTGTTGAACAGTTGGACGTTGACCTTTGACCTTTCAGCTCTGGGTCAGAGCATCTTCTCACACTCCAGTTCCAGGGAGATCTTAAGAGACTTTTCATCGACGGATCTAGGTTTAAGGTTAGCTTAAACGCTAACGCTAATCCATGACGTTGCTATGACTGTTAAGCTAATGTGTGAGAAAGAGCATGCTAACAGTTAGCCTCGTCCGGGCTTTTACATCATGTTTTTAAAGAATGTTTTTATTTTGAAGTATTTGTAGATTGTACCACAGTAAGAGTACTGTACTGTATACTTGTACTGCAGTAGTAGAAGTACACGGTCACACATACAGTCCACCAGAGGGCGGTCCACGCCTGTCCACGTCCTGTCCTCGTGGCGGAGGACAGGACGTCCCTCAGCCGCTCAGACTGATGACAGACAGGTTTGTCCAGACTGATGACAGATGAATCAGACCAGTGTGGACAGAGAGGTCAAAGGTCATCTTAGTCACTGTTTCTCTTTGTTTTGACAAATAAACAACTGTGTGTGTCTGTGTGTGTGTGTGTGTGTGTGTGTGTGGTCCCACAGGCGGCCGCCTGTGCTTACGTCATCGCCCTGATGGCGGTGTACTGGTGCACCGAGGTCCTGCCGTTGGCGGTGACAGCTCTGTTACCGACCATTCTGTTTCCTGTCCTGGGCATCATGGAGTCTAAAGACGTGAGATTAAACACACACACACACACACACACACACACACACACACACACACACACACACACAGCTCATGTGAAGACCCTAGACTTGTGCTTGTGCGCTGCCCCCTGCTGGCTGCCTTTCCCCTTCATTCTCTTTCCTTGTGTTGAACTGGAGCACCGCCTGCTCTGGTTCCGCAGCAGAGCTGAGGTGACCCCTGCTGGTGTGTGTGTGCGGCTGCAGGTGTGTATGCAGTACCTGAAGGACACCAACATGCTGTTCGTGGGTGGACTGATGGTGGCGCTGGCCGTGGAACACTGGAACCTCCACAAACGCATCGCCCTCAGGGTCCTGCTGCTGTTCGGGGTCCGACCGGCTCTGTGAGTCTACGTACCTCCGGTGACCTGAAGAGGACGCTGGCGCCCCCCCCCCGTGTCTCTGGTCTTCAGCGTCTGTCTCCTCATGTCTCCAGGTTGATGCTGGGCTTCATGGGCGTGACGGCCTTCCTGTCCATGTGGATCAGCAACACCGCCACCACGGCCATGATGGTCCCCATCGTCCAGGCCGTTCTGGACCAGCTCCAGGGTAACGTGGACCCAGAGCCGTCCTCCAGGACGCAGGGACCAACGGTTGTCCTCCACCATGAAGATCAGGGGAAATGTGTCCCACAGAGTCTGGACCCAGGTACGGACCACACGCCGGACGCCGGCGTCTGTGATTGGTGACGGTTACATTAACTGATTATCCGACCGTCAGGTGTGAACGGGTCGACGCCGACGCAGGAGAACCCACAGGAGAACCCACAGGAGAACCCACAGGAGAACCCACAGGAGAACCCACAGGAGAACCCGGTCCCGGAGACACCCACACCTCAGGACAAACCTCCGTCAGACCAGAGCAGGACCCCGTCTGGTGAGTCCACGGTCACTGAGACCTGATCCAGTTCTGACTGTTCTGGGCCGTGGGGTTGACCCGGTTCCCGTGGTTGCGTTGCAGCCGTGGTGTCCGTGGGCTGCCATCAGATGGAGCTGGAGGAGCTGAGTGACGTGGAGGAGGAGAAGAGGAACATGAGCAAAGGCCTCCTCCTGTGTGTGTGCTACGCCGCCAGCATCGGAGGCATCGCCACGCTGACCGGAACTGGACCCAACCTGGTGCTGATTGGACAGATGGGCCAGTGAGTTCTGATCTGTTCCATCATCCTCGTCCCAAAAAATATTTAGACGACAGCACAGATAACAAGGTTAAAAATACAAATATTTACAATAAAAGATCAACCATAAATAAACAGATGAAGTCAAACGGACCCTGGACCCTGGACCAGGTTCAGTGTGGTGACCAGGTTCAGTGTGGGGACCAGGTTACGTGTGTGGACCAGGTTCAGTGTGGTGACCAGGTTCAGTGTGGTGACCAGGTTCAGTGTGGTGACCAGGTTCAGTGTGGGGACCAGGTTACGTGTGTGGACCAGGTTCAGTGTGGTGACCAGGTTCAGTGTGGGGACCAGGTTACGTGTGTGGACCAGGTTCAGTGTGGGGACCAGGTTACGTGTGTGGACCAGGTTCAGTGTGGTGACCAGGTTCAGTGTGGGGACCAGGTTACGTGTGTGGACCAGGTTCAGTGTGGTGACCAGGTTCAGTGTGGTGACCAGGTTCAGTGTGGGGACCAGGTTACGTGTGTGGACCAGGTTCAGTGTGGGGACCAGGTTACGTGTGTGGACCAGGTTCAGTGTGGTGACCAGGTTCAGTGTGGGGACCAGGTTACGTGTGTGGACCAGGTTCAGTGTGGTGACCAGGTTCAGTGTGGTGACCAGGTTCAGTGTGGGGACCAGGTTACGTGTGTGGACCAGGTTCAGTGTGGGGACCAGGTTACGTGTGTGGACCAGGTTCAGTGTGGTGACCAGGTTCAGTGTGGTGACCAGGTTCAGTGTGGTGACCAGGTTCAGTGTGGGGACCAGGTTACGTGTGTGGACCAGGTTCAGTGTGGGGACCAGGTTACGTGTGTGGACCAGGTTCAGTGTGGGGACCAGGTTACGTGTGTGGACCAGGTGCAGTGTGTGGACCAGTGTCTGAACTTCTACCTCTGGTTTCACAGGCTCTTCCCTCAGAACGGTGACGTCATCAACTTTGCTTCCTGGTTTGCGTTTGCGTTCCCGACCATGGTGCTGATGCTGACGCTGGCCTGGTTCTGGCTGCAGGTTCTCTACGTCGGCTGCAAGTGAGTTCTCTCTCAGATCAACTCTGCTTCACCGAAGCTCTTTGACTCCCAACGTAATTCTGCTCCGCTCTGCTCCGCTCCGGACGGCCTCAGCCTGAGGAAGACCTGGGGATGTGGGACGGTCCGGTCGGAAAAAGAACGGGCCGCGTACGAGCTCATCCGACAAGAACACCTTCAACTGGGACGGATGAGCTACGGGGAGGTGAGCGTCCTGTCCCTCTTCATCCTGATGGTGGCGCTGTGGTTCACACGGGACCCTCGCTTCATGGACGGCTGGGCGACGCACGTGTTTAACTCCAACGCTGAGTGAGTAGAATCTTCTAGAATCAGAAAAAACCTGAGCTGACGGTGTGAGTCTGAACGGCAGCACACCTGTGCACGTGAGTCCGTGCACGTGAGTCCGTGCACGTGAGTCCGTGCACGTGCATTAATGTACAGTGGAAAAAGTGGAGCAGCAGGTCAGTGCCTGAGGACAAACAGGAACCAGAGGTGAAGCACAAACACAGGAAACGTGTCCTGGTGCAAACGAGTCGTGTCAACAAGAGCGGCCCTGGACCAATCAGTGACCTCGCCTCACCTGGACGCCTTATCAGGTGACGGGTCGTCATCTGTGATGTAACCTTCTTGAGATACGTTCTGTTCATCGTCCTCTGGCTCCTGGTCAAACCGACGTATTACTGCCCCCTGCAGGCTGGCGTATGTAGGGCTGGGGTTAGGGTCTGTCTTCACCGGGACATTCTGACGTCCAGACTTGGTGAAGACATTTTCAGGTCATGGACTTTTCTGGCCGACTTATCTGTGAACACAGCGTTCAGATCAGTTGTGAGCTCTGACCTTTGACCTCAGTCTTTTCTCAATGAATGTCCTGAAAATCCCGAACAAACACGGCGTGTGTGGAAACACGTCAGTCAAAACAAACACACTCGCCGTCGACCACGTGACCAGGGGTCAGAGGTCACAGTGACTCGGGGACAAACCTGGACACAGACAGGAAGTCGGGTCTGATAAGGAGAGCGCAGCTGTCACTCATTAACACGCTGGTCGTTGTCCAACACGGGGTTCCAGACCCACAGTGTCCTGTACAAACAAGGACCAGAGGTCAGAGGTCAGAGCTGTGTTTTATTTCTCAATAGAAACATCTCCCCCCTCCCCCCCCCTCTCTCTCAGGTTCGTCACTGATGCGACCGTCGCCCTCTTTATCTCTGTCTTGTTATTTGTTCTTCCCTCTGAGCCCCCGCAGTACCTGTGCTGCTGGAGGAGGAGCTCTGACACAGGTGTGTGTCACACACACACACACACACACACACACACACACACACTCAGAGCAGGTGTTGTCAGAGGCTAACTTTGTTTGTTTGTCACCAGAGTCCCAGGGGTCACGAGGCCCCGCCCCTTCTCTGCTCACCTGGCAGGTGACGCAGAAGAAGATGCCCTGGAACATCGTGCTGCTGCTGGGGGGGGGGTTCGCCCTGGCCAAAGGAAGTGAGGTGAGTGGAGAGAGAGAGAGGGCGAGAGAGGATGAAAGAACCACTGGGCTGGAGTCACTCTCTGTGTGTGTGTGTGTGTGTGTGTGTGTGTGTGTGTGTGTGTGCTCTCAGGAGTCTGGTCTGTCTCGTTGGCTCGGGGCTCAGATGACTCCGCTCCAGTCCATACCTCCCTGGGCCATAGCTGTGGTGGTCTGCCTCCTGGTGGCCACCTTCACTGAATGTGCCAGCAACGTTGCCACGGCGACTTCCTCCCCATCCTGGCCTCCATGGTAATATAATGATGATAATAATAATGTGTCCAGCAGAGGGCGCTCCGAGTGCATGATGATGATGGTGATGATGATGATGGTGATGATGGTGGTGGTGATGATGATGATGATGATGATGAAGAACATGATGATGATGATGATGATGATGGTGATGGTGATGATGATGATGATGATGATGGTGATGATGGTGGTGATGATGATGATGATGAAGAACATGATGATGATAATGGTGATGATGGTGGTGATGATGATGATGATGAGGAAGAACATGATGATGATGATGGTGATGATGGTGGTGATGATGATGATGAAGAACATGATGATGGTGATGCTGATGATGATGGATGATGATGATGGTGATGATGATGATGAAGAACATAATGATGGTGATGATGATGGATGATGATGATGGTGATGATGATGATGAAGAACATAATGATGGTGATGATGATGGATGATGATGATGGTGATGATGATGATGGTGATGATGGTGGGGATGATGATGATGATGATGAAGAACATGATGATGGTGATGCTGATGATGATGGATGATGATGATGGTGATGATGATGATGATGAAGATGATGATGATGATAATGATGGTTATGATGATGATGATGATGAAGAACATGATGATGGTGATGCTGATGATGATGGATGATGATGATGGTGATGATGATGATGAAGAACATGATGATGATGATGGTGATGTTGCTCCTCCTCAGTCTCAGTCCATGAGCCTCAACCCTCTGTACGTCATGATTCCCTGCACCCTCAGCGCCTCCTTCGCCTTCATGCTGCCTGTGGCCACGCCCCCTAACGCCATCATCTTTTCCTACGGTCTCCTGAAGGTGTCCGACATGGTGAGGACCACACCCACAGATAAACGCTGCGATCTTTTACACTGATACTGAGCGCCCTCTACTCCCCCTACAGGCCAGAACGGGAGTGGTCATGAACATCATTGGCATCGGCTGCATCAGCCTGGCCATAAACAGCTGGGGTCGACTCATGTTTTCTCTGGACTCCTTCCCGCCGTGGGCAAACACCACCACGCCTCTTTAGCCCCGCCTTCCCGTTCCACAACCGGTGACCACAAACGTGTCCGGTCTCCAGGCCTCGACTCTGAAGTCCAGACTCCGACTCCTGACTCTGGACTTTGACTGAAACCTCATTGTAGTGAAAGGTTTGAATCCTCACACCTCAGGCTGAGACCTGGACCTGAGCCACCGTCTGGACTCGGAGCCACAGCGCTGCCCGGTGGACAGACGGTCTGGTTTTTCTTTGCGACCTCTGTGACCTCTGTGTTTGTTAGAAAAATACTTTTGTATCATTTTCTATTTAAACTTTAACCTAGTCCTGGTTGTTTATATCTTTTGTATCGTCCTCTTTCTAACACTTTTGTTTGGAGTAAAATAAACATAAACATGTGATGAAGTCAGAGCCTGACTCCTGTGGCCACTGCTGGTACTGCACTCACACTGACAGTCACTGGAACGTAGTACTTTATGACTCTGTTGTTTTTAACATCTTTATCCAATTTATTCAAATCGACATCACGACCATGTCAGGTGTTGAATCTAAACAACAACAACAACAGCAACAGCAACAGCAACAGCAACAGCAACAACAACAGCAACAGCAACAGCAACAACAACAGCAACAACAGCAACAACAACAGCAACTGGATTAAAAAGTGTAACAGAGTTCTAACACAACACTTTATTAAACACCACCGAAGAAAAACCTTATTATATCGTACGGTCAGAGAGAGAGAGAGACCGCTGCTGCCACAAATACAGCAGACTGTGTTTGAAGATGATTTTAACATTATTATTATTATTATTACTATTTTAATGTTTTGATTTCTGTCAGGTTTTACTTCAGTATCAGAGGAATTATTTATGACTCATCGTGTAAAGAACTGCAGCTGAGGTTTAACTGACGTCATCAACACGACCACATCTGGCTGCTGTAGACGACCCTGTCAGTCTGACCCTGTCAGTCTGACCCTGTCAGTCTGACCCTGTCAGTCTGACCCAGGTCTACCAGCTGACTAGGTGATGTAACCTGGGACACCACAGTCCCCCCCCCCCCCCCGGGGCCCGTCTTCCCATTCCTCATTAGCTGGTCTATTTACGGTGCCTCCTTGACTCCTGCAGGTCTAAGAGGGTTAGGGTTCTGAGGTGTGATCTCTGCTTCACTGCTCCTCCTGCTGACAAACACCTGAAGCTGCGGGCGGTGTTGGCCGGCAGCCGTTGGTCTGCACCAAACATGGGGAACCACGGCTCCAACCTGGACGACATCCTGTCCCAGGACATGCACCACTGGTACAACAAGTTCATGAGAGATTCTCCGTCAGGTCTGATCACGCTCTTCGAGCTGAAGACCATCCTGGGCCTGAAGGGGATGAACGAGGACGCCAACAGCTACGTGGACCAGGTGTTCTGTACCTTCGACATGGACGGGGTGCGTTCCAACACCTACACTGGGCCTTGTCTGATTCAGCTGCAGAACCTGCTTTAAAATCAGTGATTTTAGTCCAGACCAAAGTCCATGGAGAAAATCAGTGATTTTAGCTTCTGTATTTATTTTAAAGAGCTGCTAACTTGGCTAACTTGGCTAATTGACTTAAAGTTTTAGCAAGTAGAGCTAATGTTCCTGCTCTCTCTCTCTCTCTGTGTGTGTGTGTGTGTGTGTGTGTGTGTGTTCATCATGTACTTCAGTGATACAATTTTGTTGACTTTGTTCTGAAAGAACTGAGCTCAGAGTCAGGTTTTAGTTTGTCTCAGTGGAAACATGAAACCAGATCCATTCACTGGTACCAGGTGTTAAAAACCTCAGTACTCAGGGTCAGTACGCAGGGTCAGTACTCAGGGTCAGTACTCAGGGTCAGTACTCAGGGTCAGTACTGCAGAACATTTTTTCACCTGTCGTTGTTGAGGCCACTGACAGAACCGTTCTCCAGATGAACTCACCAGAGTTCCTGGTACCAAAGTTTCAGAGAAAGAACAGGAGCAGTGAGACCGACCGACCTGACCTCTGACCTCTGACCTGTGCCCTGTGCCCTGTGCCTTCTCCTTCCTGTCTGCAGGACGGCTACATCGACTTTGTGGAGTACATCGCTGCCATCAGTCTGCTGCTGAAAGGAGAAATCAACCAGAAACTCAAGTGGTACTTCAAACTGTTCGACCAGGACGGCAACGGGAAGATCGACAAGGACGAGCTGGAGACCATATTCACGGTAACGACGACAACGACAACGATGACGACGACAACACACTCTGAGCCAGGATATAAAAGTCTGGGAACTTTTTTATTCTTTAGTTCTGCTTTAAAAACATTTTTCTTTGCAGACAGTAATCGTTTTTTTCTAGCCGAGACCTCGGGGTCCAGGGCTGGGACCTCGGGGTCCAGGGCTGGGACCTGGTCCTATAAACAGCAGTTTTCTGCTGTGGCAGTTTAAGACCTGCTTCCTGAAGCTGACCTTCACTATGAGAACTGACGCTGACTCAGCAAAGACCCAAAACTGGACTGGATTATCTCTGCAATTAGACCTGATCTAATCTCCTAAAGAGGATCAGGGACTGGAACCAACCACAGCTTCCTCCAGGGGCCTGGAGCCCACACGGACCAGAACAGCACAGTCCAGTCATTCAGCCCATACTTATTAGTTTCCCCCAGCAGTCTAGGCCTACAGCAGCTGAACCAAAGCGTATCTCTTAGTTCTACCCTGAGTCTGTCGTCTCTGTCTGGACCTGGAGCTCAGAGGTCCAGGTGTTCAGAGCCAGGACTAAAGACCAACAAAAGCCAGACTCACGTGTCCAGTCGTCCACAGGATTTAGTCCTCGTCTGCTCCAACGTATGTTTCACTTCAGATCCATATAGTTCCTAATGTTGGTCCTCACTTGTGTCTCCCCCTGTAGGCCATCCAGGACATCACACGGAACAGAGACATCGACCCAGAGGAGATCGTCTCGCTCATCTTCGAGAGGATCGACATCAAAGGAGAAGGTAGAAGAACACGAGAACCACCAGTTTAAACACCAGAAAATATAAAGTAAAACAACATGGTTTAAAGAAATTCTTTTCTTCCTGACACCTACCTCTGGGTGGCGCAGGTGAGATGACCCTGGAGGAGTTCATCGAGGGAGCCAAAGACCACAAGGACATCATGGACATGCTGAGGAACCTGATGGACCTGACCCCGGTCCTGATGATCATCGTGGAAGGACGGACAGGATGAGAGCACGGAGGGACCTGACCTGGAGACCCTGACCTGGAGCCCCTGACCTGGAGACCCTGACCTGGAGCCCCTGACCTGGAGACCCTGACCTGGAGCCCCTGACCTGGAGACCCTGACCTGGAGCCCCTGACCTGGAGACCCTGACCTGGAGCCCCTGACCTGGAGACCCTGACCTGGAGCCCCTGACCTGGAGACCCTGACCTGGAGCCCCTGACCTGGAGACCCTGACCTGGAGCCCCTGACCTGGAGACCCTGACCTGGAGCCCCTGACCTGGAGACCCTGACCTGGAGCCCCTGACCTGGAGACCCTGACCTGGAGCCCCTGACCTGGAGACCCTGACCTGGAGCCCCTGACCTGGAGACCCTGACCTGGAGCCCCTGACCTGGAGACCCTGACCTGGAGCCCCTGACCTGGAGACCCTGACCTGGAGCCCCTGACCTGGAGACCCTGACCTGGAGCCCCTGACCTGGAGACCCTGACCTGGAGCCCCTGACCTGGAGACCCTGACCTGGAGCCCCTGACCTGGAGACCCTGACCTGGAGCCCCTGACCTGGAGACCCTGACCTGGAGCCCCTGACCTGGAGACCCTGACCTGGAGCCCCTGACCTGGAGACCCTGACCTGGAGCCCCTGACCTGGAGACCCTGACCTGGAGCCCCTGACCTGGAGACCCTGACCTGGAGCCCCTGACCTGGAGACCCTGACCTGGAGCCCCTGACCTGGAGACCCTGACCTGGAGCCCCTGACCTGGAGACCCTGACCTGGAGCCCCTGACCTGGAGACCCTGACCTGGAGCCCCTGACCTGGAGACCCTGACCTGGAGCCCCTGACCTGGAGACCCTGACCTGGAGCCCCTGACCTGGAGACCCTGACCTGGAGCCCCTGACCTGGAGACCCTGACCTGGAGCCCCTGACCTGGAGACCCTGACCTGGAGCCCCTGACCTGGAGACCCTGACCTCATCAACACAGCAGCAGAACCTTGGACTGGACCTCAGATCCAGGTTCCAGAAAGTTCTCCAGGAAGTGTCAGGGGAACAAATACTTTCTGAAACAGTACCAGGAACCAGGGTCCGTCCAACAGAGACACATGGACCTGGTCTGAGTCCTGGTCTCTGATCCTCTTAATGCTGTAAATGTTTCAGCAGCCTGAGCTGAAACTGCTGCCCCCTACTGACTGGACCGGGGGCTGGAACTCAACTAGTGACTCTCTGATTTAGTCCTGGAACTCTGGAAGGACTTTCTCTGGACTCGGAGTTTGACCCCGGTCTGTCCTGTACCTGGGTGATGCAGCAGAGATCGTCTCAGTTCCAGGAAATGTCCTGATTTTTGGTGATGAGAATGTTTTATTTTTATATGAGTTTAAATGTTAGAAAAGAGGGAGGTGGGGGGTGTC
>NC_024325.1:16706669-16719979 GCF_000523025.1 Cynoglossus semilaevis
TTAACACCGACTGTGTCTTTGACCAAAGCTACGATCACGTTTGAACAGAACTGGAGCAGAAAGCTAACGCTAACAGTTGATGCTAAACAGGCTGTTATTTCCTTATTTACTTTAAATGATTTCTGACGAGGTTTTTCCACAACACGTCGTGATTCTGACGTCTGATTCCACGTGTCAGGTTTGAGTGAATTTATTTGATATTTTCAGAAAACAAACACAATAATCCCAGTGTGGTTTGGGAACACCTCCTTATTTGGTCCACAAAATAAAAACGTTCAATGTTTGTGAACAGATGATGTCATCACACCCAGAAAAATGTCTTTTGAGAGTTCTGCCCCCTGGTGGTCACCGTCTGTGTAGGTCCCACGTACACTCACTGTGACGTGTGTCCCCTCACGACTGTTTTGGTTTGTCCCGCTGTGTCCCACTCAGCAGAGTCAAATACAGTCTGAGGAAGGAGTAGCTGACGCCCAGGGCGCAGTACACGGAGGTCAACAGCAGGGGGAGAAAAGGCAGCTTCTGGTGCCACGGTGACAGAGGGAAGACAACCTCGCAGAACACTGCCACGCCAACCAAACCTATCAGGTAGACGACCTCTAGTGGGCGCAATACAGGACCCTGACCACTGGGAGCAGAGAACAATCTGATTACCTGAGAACCTCAAAGCATTCTGGGAGATGGAGTCAACAATGCAGTACAGTTAGGTGGTCAGACTAGTGTCCAATCATGTGTACCTCAGGAGTTTCCTCAGTGCAGTGAAGGAGTAAATGCTGTAAATCAACATCAGAAGGATTTTGATCGGCAGCTCTGAAAAACAAGACGGTTTTTGGTTCCAACCCAAACATTAAAGACCAAAAGCTACAGGAAGTGGCGGCCGAAATGTAATGCCTAGCTTTACCTGCAGGTGTGAAGATGAGCGGGAACAGAGAGTAATGACCCGTGGTGCTCAGAAGCAGGAAAATCCCAGCATCCTCTCTGCTCTCCACCGCCAGGATACTGAGGATACAAAGGAGACAAACGGGTCAAACCAGAGCAGGAGGACGCGGTTGGCGCTGTGATGATGTCACCAGGTGATGTCATCAGACCCGAGGGGCAGAATGACGATGAGGATGGCCTTCTCATGGACATGCCAGCCAAACATGAAGGAGCCGAGAGCGCAGAGCAGCAGGCAGCGGAGGAAACGGCGGGAACCGCGGGGGCGGAGCCACAGGACGGTCAGCGCTGGCTTCACACAGACGGAGGTTAGGGTCAGAGAGACAACAGGGGTCAAGAGGTCAGACAGGGAATCTCTGTGACTCACCAGGATGGACAGCACGGTGCAGACGAGCGTGACAGACGGCGAGATGGACGGCAGGACGGCGTGCTGGAACTCTTGGACCAATCCACCCGTCATCGAGGCCCGATGAAGCTCCGCCTCCTGCAGCAGGTTCAGACGAACACCTGCGACACAAATAAACAACATCGAACTCTCCTCGGTCGGTCTGACGGAAAACAGCATAAATGTGTATCATCTTTACACAAACTGACCACAGGGGGCAGCAGTGCACCAGTATCTACCGCAGTGAAAAGCAGTGACTTTCTCTACAGACTTTGGAATGACAGAAAAAGGCAGTTTGTCGTCATCAAGGTGTGAGTCTCACCGACGCTGGTCAGGACTTTGTCCACCATGTTGTACAGGGACCAGAAGTTTGGAGCCCAGTAGGCGTGACAGAGGCCGCGCTTGAAGGGGAAGAGGCGGGACAGAAGCTGGGGCAGCTGGCCCTGAGAGAGAGAGAGAGAGACAAACAAGAGTGAGAGAGAGAGAGAGAGGGAGGGAGAGAGAGAGGGAGGATGTCATCTCCTCACCATGAGGATGAACGGTCCAAAGGACAGAGCGCAGACAGAGAGAACGATGGTTCCCAGAGCCATAAATCGTAGGAGACTAAAACTGTTCCACCGTAAAGAACCGTCTGAAACAGATGGACAAGAAAAAAAAACTGTTTAAAAACAAACCAAACAAATAAAAGCTTGTGTTACATAAAGAACATAATGACATATATCAGTCTCAGTGTGAGAGCGCCCCCTAGTGTTCTGCTGTGGTGTGATACCTTTGTTGTCCTGAGTGAAGCAGTAGCTCNNNGAGCTAGTAGCTCCTGAGCAGGAAGCCGCCGTAGGCCGGCGCCACATACAGGTAGATGTGCTTGAGGTTGAGCAGGATGGAGAACAGCACTGCCCCCTGTAGGTGCTGAGACTGTTCCACACAATAATCTCAGGAATATAAAACATAACACAAATAATTCATGGTTCATGTGAAAGTGTAGTTCAGGTTAGTGACCTGCAGGTGTCTGGCCACGGACAGCAGCAGGAAACCAAACAGGAAGCCGTTGTACTGGAAATGAATGTCTGAGTCAGTGTTAAAGACTGTAGTTGAACCGACACAATCACTTTGACCACAGGGTGGCGCCGACGAGCTGAAGTTCAGAGACTGAAGGATACGGTCGACGATGAGGAGGCCGAAGTTGAAGAGCAGCAGAACTGCCAGGATGAAGGACGGCTGACTAAAAACGTCCCGGAAACCTTTCTGTCCTTGAACGCACCTGCAGCACCTGGATCAGGACAGCCAATAGGAGATCAGCTGCTGGAGGGTTACAAACATCAAACATCTTCGTTCTGTTTTGTGAGTCGTTACAACTAAAACTACAGTAAATCCAACAGAGAGTACTTCATCATCGAGGAGAACAAATATTCACTGCTGCCTGTACTTGGAGCGCCCCCTGCTGCCAGACACACCATGGAGCACTGAGGTGACCAGTGAAAACACTGACAGACCATGACTGACAGCTGACTCACTCTCTGACAGCACAGATGTAGAGAAGGTCTGTGAAGATGACCGACAGCCTGTGGAAGACGACGGTGGCGTCGCTGACGTAGTTCAGATTCTCCACCTGAAGCATGTTGGCGTCAAAGTGCTGAGCCACGTGGGAAAGTCCAAACTCGAACCAGGCGAACAGCGGAGGGTAGTCCAGGGTCCACGTGGACGTGTTCTGAGAACAGAAGCCGACGTCCAGGGCGTCCATTAAAATGAGCAGAGATTGAAGTGGAGCAGAATTAGACTTTGGTTAAACACACACATGTGACTGACCTCGTGGTACCACCTGGACACAGGCAGACTGTGTGTGATGGCCAGCCAGTTCCTGTGGACCTCGAAGTCTGTGGAATGACTGACACACAGACACACATCTCAAAAACCAAAAATTCAAAGAAGTACAAATTCAAAAACTATTCAAACTAATGTGAAAACATTAAGGTAAAGAAGTTCACATTAAAATAGAACAAATAAATAATAATAATAATAATACCGGGTTTAACCTGACAACCAGTCAATGATTATTTTATTTCATGTTTAATTACTCGTAAATACAGATGAAAACAATTATATTTATTGTAAAATACCGACTGAGAACTTTCCTTCGGAACCGTTTCTTGTTCCAGTCCAGACATTTAAAAAGTAGCGCTGTCGTGATTAGCGACAAGGAAACGGTTTAAATGACCACATGGACACAGAGGAAACAGGGTTAGTTTTTAACAAATTACTATCAACTTTATCGGTGTTAAAGTCGCTTTTGCTTCGAATTATTGATCAAGGAGTTGAAGTTAGACCAGATTTTAGCCGAATGCTAGGAGCACAGCATTTTCGTTTGAAAAACAAACATCGTGACGTCACACGTAAATGTATGTCGTCATAATGATTCGTGTGCTTTTCACTCACTATGCGTTGATGAAGAGACATTTGAGCAGAGAAACTCCCAGCGCTAAGACTGGAAACCAGCAGTTAATTCGACTGTTACAACTGTTCACTACAGGCGCCGCCATGACAGTTTTGACAACTTCCGGGAGTCGCAACACAACTTCTGGTCCTAAAATAAAGTATTAAATTGTTAATTTTCTTCATTCTAAATGTTGAACTCGATAAAATCAACCTCCATTCTTCTTTAAAATGACTTATATTTGAAAAAAAAATTAAGTCTAATTCAAACCGAACGATAATCGCCAATTTATTTATATATTTATATTTTTATGTTATCATATCTATGTCTTGATGTTGTTTTTATATCTGTATGAAATGGTTTGTGCGTTTGTATCACTGACGAATTAAAAAAACGCCTAAACGTGTTTTTGTGTGGATGATAATGTGTAGATAATTCCGAGTGTCCCTGAAAGCCTCTTGATTTTCCGGTCTGATCAGGTTCATTTTCCGGTACCAGCGCTGTCAACTTTTCTACATAACTTTTATTCACATTTATAACGTCCATACAAACACTTACGGTCATCCCGGATATGAACGCGCTGAGGAGGTTAAATCTGCGGAAGCTCCGAACCTGGAGAGGTGAGTTTACTAACGGTGACGTTGTTATGTTCAAGAGAGAAAAACAACTGTTCTTAAAGTTCTTCAGGGTTAGGGTTAGAGAATGAACAACAGGAGGCGGTATAACACCGTTCACCTGTGATGAGATGTTAAAAATGAGAAATGAAGGAACTACAGTATGTTTACACATGAGGATAAAAATGAACACAAATAATATATGAAAAATACATTTTAATACATGATACGTGTGATATATGTTGTTGTTGTTGTTGTTGTTGTTGTACAGATGGAACGTTCCGTGAATTGCATGGGTCAGTGTCCGTGTCAACCTTTGACCTGAGAAAAGTTGAACTGATGCCACTGGAACAACGAAAACTGACCTTTGACTCCCACACCATGGTGACAGAGTTGAGCCTCAGCGGTGAGGAGACGGTGACCAGCGGTGAGTGGTGACCAGAGAGATGAAGGAACGCTGCTGTTCTCATCGTCTTTGTCTCCTCTCAGGTTTCACGAAGCAACAGGCCGAGCTCATCGTCTCCGCCCTGGTCACGCTGACCACGGCCAACATGGACATCGTTTACAAGGACATGGTCACTAAGTCTCACCAGGTAGGACGAGGACCTGCGGCCATGTTCAGGTCCGTGTCCCAGCAGAGTCCTCATCTGTGTGTGTGTGTGTGTGTGTGTGTGTGTGTGGTTCAGGAGATCGCTGTGCAGCAGATCATGGCTCATCTGGACTCCATCAGGAAGGACATGGTGATCCTGGAGAAGAGCGATTTTGCAAACCTGCGCTCAGAAAACACGGTAAAAAAAACAGACGGTAAAGTTTTGATGAAACGGCAGGTTTTTATTATCTTCAACAGAGTGTGTTTTATTTCTCTTGTTCAGAAGATGAAGCGAGAGCTGGAGCAGCTCCAGAGGAGACTGAAGGTAAGTCAGGTTTAAGTCAGGTTTAAGTCTGGTTTAAGTCAGGTTTAAGTCTGGTTTAAGTCAGGTGTAAGTCAGGTTTAAGTCTGGTTTAAGTCAGGTGTAAGTCAGGTTTAAGTCAGGTTTAAGTCTGGTTTAAGTCAGGTTTAATTCTGGTTTAAGTCTGGTTTAAGTCAGGTGTAAGCCTGGTTTAAGTCAGGTTTAAGTCAGGTGTAAGTCTGGTTTAAGTCAGGTTTAAGTCAGGTGTAAGTCTGGTTTAAGTCAGGTTTAAGTCAGGTTTAAGTCAGGTTTAAGTCAGGTGTAAGTCTGGTTTAAGTCAGGTTTAATTCTGGTTTAAGTCTGGTTTAAGTCAGGTGTAAGTCAGGTTTAAGTCAGGTTTAAGTCAGGTGTAAGTCTGGTTTAAGTCAGGTTTAATTCTGGTTTAAGTCTGGTTTAAGTCTGGTTTAAGTCAGGTTTAAGTCAGGTGTAAGTCAGGACGTTTCCGTGTTTCAAAAAGTAACAGCATCTGGTTGTTGTTTAGGAGGAGAGTGAAAAAGTCCAAGCTGAAACAAAACTAGACATCAACCTGGAGAGCAGCAGGATCTTTGATATGGTCAGTGAATGCACCGTGACTGTAAAATTAATGCACACAGATCAGGTGGTCAGTGAAGGCATCGCATGTAATTTGTTCTCTCTGTCAGTTCACTGAACAGGAAAAAAGGTTGATGGAGGTCATGACAGAGTTTCACCACAAGGTGAGACTGTACTGCAGTAGTATCAGTATGGAGTCCATTATTCTGACGTCACTGACATGATTTGTCTCTCATTGGCCAGAAAGTGGACCTGGAAAATGACAACATGGAGATCACTAAGAAGATCGACCTGCAGGTGGCGTCACTCAAAACTCTGTTGGAATCTCTGAAACTGGAGACGGTCATTTACCTGGCAGGTACACACACACACACACACACACACACAGTGAAGGAGCTGATCAGCTGCTGTGCTTCAGGACATTTGTCTTTGTCTTTGTCCTCCTCAGGGGGAAAGTTCTCCTGCCTGGTCACCGCTCTGGTCGTTTACAGATTCTGGAGGTGATGAAAGGACAAATGTACCTGGACTGAAACAGTACCAGACCAGACAAGGACCAGGACTGAAAAAAAGGAAAACCATGGAACTGGACCCTTCACTTTCCCTTTACTGTGTATGACGGGTGATATAGTGCCCCCTGCTGGTGTGTAGCGAAGCTCATTTCATGAAATAATAAAATCCTTTGTCAGGAAAGTGACACGTTACTGTTTCATGTTGTTAGAGTTACTTTTTATTTTAAATACATTTGTATTAAAGGTTGATCTGACCTTTGACCTATTCCATTTTGTAGAATCTCTCATGAACTGGACTTAGTACATGTTAAAATTCTATATTTTACCGTGACCCAAAGTTTCACCAAATAAGACAGGAAAATATTTTCAGTTTAAACCAGTTTTTATTAGAAATGAAGTCGTCATCCAGACAAAACACTTTTATTATATTTTTATTGAAAACTAAGAAAAACAAATGACTGCAAAACCTCAGTGGGAACCAATGGGACCAAGTGGGCGGAGTCTCCAGCTGTCTGAACATGTGATGCTTACCTTGAACACAGCCAGAAACTCCAGCCCTCCATAAAACCTTACTTCAACGTAAAACCACTGTTAGACCAGAAATTTACCAAAAATACTTTAATTTATAAATTAAATCATTTACAGCTTCAGTTCACACACAGTTCTCGACCTGAAATGGTCACGCAACAATCCAAATACAAAAATGTATTGACGCTAAGTTACTCCAGGCTTCACCCACGCTCTAAAACATCCCTCCAAAAATCAGGACAGGTGGCAGTGGGCGGAGCTTCAGCAGCAGCAGTGGAGGAGGCGGGGTTACGCTGTGTTCTCAGATTGCACTTCTGTTAAAACCTCCTCCTCTTCCTTGACAAAAGGAACCTCAGCAGTTTCCGCAGCCACTTCCTGTTTGACCGAGTCAGTGTCAGGGGCGGAGCAGGAAGTGCACGCGCTCTCCTCCTCCTCCATCTTTACAAAGGCGCTGAGTGGGTGGTCAGTCAGAAGCTTTTTGGGTGAAGGCGTCACGTCGACGTACGACGTCTGTAGAAAAACAACAGCGCCTCCAACAGGTTAATGACCAATAATCAGAATCAATGAGTGACTCCACTTTAACCAATCAGAACGGTTCACTCACGTTTTTATAATCCTCAAAACAGGAAGGATGGAAGTTCTGCAAACACAAAATAAACATCTGTCAATCTGCTGTCAAAGGTTAAAGGTCACAGTCAGGAAATGACAACACAGCACCACATGGTGGTCACAGTTAGACCACCATCTGTGCATGTATCAAAGCTGCCAACAGCAGAACTAAATCAGCCGTTTGTATTGGAGCGCCTCTGTCCTGGCCTCACTGCTGCCACCTACAGTGCTAACTGTACATGACATCACCTGTGTCTTCATGTGTGGTTGTTACTGTTGTGTTTGTGTGCCTGTGGTGTCGTGGTCACCTTGTCGTCCACTCTGACGGCGTCCTTCAGGAACCAGTCCTCCTCCTCCTCCACCCAGTACGTCTCAAACGGCTCCTGACAGATTTCACACAACTGCAAACACACAAACAACGATCAGCCAATCACAGCCAAGACATTCACCGCACTAATTACACCTGGCTCTGTGCTGCTTCCTGATTGGTCCCTCACCTCTCCTACTTGGTCCTTGGCGGCTCTGACGCTCTGGAACTCTTTCTCCTTCGCTGCCGCCTGGTTTTTCTGCACCTCCTCCTCGTTCTCCTTCTCAAAGAAGTGACTCTTTGCTCGCTCCTCCAGGTCAGCGATCTCCTCAAACTCAATCCAGTCCTGACACACACACACACACACAGTTATTCCTAATACTCATCATGTTGTTGGGAGCAGCGTGTGATGACATCACAGTGGTCTTCTCACCGTCAGGGTGTAGTACCAGCGGCGGTGTGTGATTTTCTTGCTGGCCACCTTCCCAGCGTGGTTCTGTCTGAAGTGCCAGTCCAGGTGGTCGGCGTACATGTCAGTCTGCGCTGCAGTGAACCTCATGCTGCACAGACAGCACTGATTTCCTGAGTACAGTTTGGTCACCACGCTCTCATGGCGCCTGTAGGGGCAGCAGAGAGACCAGAGCGTTAGGGACCGTGTACAAATGACAGACTTGTCAGAAACAGAAAACGATCGGGAAACAAACTACAGAGCACAACAACATTTCACCCAACACAGCTTTCTGATTGGTCAGAACATTGACTGCCTGTGGAGGCTCCGGCTCACCTGCTCCACCTGCTGGTTTATGGTAGTATTGCTTTCTGTTTGACAGAGTTACATGTGGACTTTTGTCTCTACTCACTGTTTGAGCTCGTCCAGAGTGAAGTTGGTGAGGTCAGGCACATCTTCCTCCTCCTCCTCCTGGTCCTCCTCTTCCTCCTCCTCGACCGCTGGTGCAGCAGCAGGAGCTGCAGCCGTGGGTTCTGTGGGATGTTCACAGTTTGTTTCCATCAGTGAAATGACATGGATGCTAAAGTTAGGGATTGCTTTAAAAAGATGGACAGACTGACCGATGCCCACGGGCACGACGGCTTCAGGCTGCGAGGGTTTGATGATGCCGTTGGAGATGAGTTTGGAGAGAAGATCGTTGACGTCCACCTGACCAAAGTGGTTTTCTGGAGGCACCCCCACCTGTGGTACTGAACCACACCAAAAAAATAAAACACCAGTGAGTACAGGAAGTCACGTGTCACGGCTGCTGCGGCTGCTGGTCGGTGTCTGCACTTACCCTGGGGTCTGAAAGGGGCAGTGTTCTGAGGCAGGAAGGGTTGGTTCATGTTCCCCATCAGGTTCACCTGACAGTGATGACATCAGCAGTGATTAAGTTCATGTCATGAATGGGTTTAAGAAAACATCAACTACACTGAAGTCTCTCCTGATCCCGTATCAATCTCCTCAGTCATTGATCAGTTATTGATCTTTCATCACCAATTCCCAGTCCAATATTCCTGGTGTTGGTTTTTCTTCACCTCAATATATCGTCCTGACTATAGTATCACAATATATCACAACATATCGTATCGTCACCTCTGTATCGTGATACGTATCAAATCGACAGATTCAGAGGCGACACACTGTCGTTGTTAACCGTTTGTTGGTCACGTGACCTGACCTTCTTTGTTCCCATTGAAATGTTATTGTACTGAAAATATAACCAAAGCAACGACAACAAAGACAGTGTTTGATTGACAGCTGAGTCACTCACCGGCTGCTGCATGCCAACACTGGGGGCAGCGGTGTTGTAGAAAGGGACGGGGCCCGACTGGTTGAAGGCGGCTGCCGGCTGCATGTTGAAGTTCCCCTGCTGCAGACTGGGCTGTGCTGGGAACGTCATTGGTCCCGTGGGGAAGGTGGGGTTCATGGGTTCTGGGAAACGCTGTGGGCCCATGTTGAAGTTCTGCTGCGGCACCATCTGGTTATCATAAACGGGCTGGCCCATCGGCCTCATGGGGGGCTGCATGTTGTGTTGGGGAGGGAACCTGGGGGGGCCCTGCTGCCCCTCAAAGTGAGAGTCGAACCTGGGGGCTGGACCGTCAAATCGACTGGGGCCTTCGAACCTCATCGGGCCCAACTGGTTGGGGGGGCCATCAAAGCGCACAGGCCGCTGCTGTTGGAAGCCCAGAGGTCCAGGACCGGGGGCCAGGCTGTTTTCAAAACAGTGTTGTGGATCAAAATGGCTGGGTCCCGGCCCCTGGTTGGCGAACCGTACCGGGGGCTGTTGGCCCATAGGACCCTCAAACCTCCCGGGGCCCTGAGGGGGAGGGTGTCCGTCAAACCTGCCCATACCATCCCCGCCCCTCACCAGGCCGTGAGGCATGTGTGGGCCGTCCGGTCCGTCAAACCGCTCCAGGACGTTGTGGAGAGGCGGTCTGCCTCCATCAAACCTGCCAGGCCCCTGGAGGTGAGGCCCGTCTTCATACCAGCCAGGAGGGTGGGGTCTAGGTGGGACCATGGGATCAGGTCCATCAAAGCGCTGTAGGGGGGGTCCAGGTTCATGAGGCGGCGTGTGTCCCGGGGAGTTACTGTGCTGTCGTACGGCGGACAGAGGACCTCCCCTCTTCAGGATGGACTTGGGTGGAAGGTGGGGGTGTGGAGCTGGGGCGTCCAGACTGAGGGGGGCGTCGTCAGAGTGTTCACTGTTGGGACTCTCAAACCGAGGGATGGGGCTCATCTCTGTCGAATCCTTCTGGTGGATGGGCGAGAGACGTTCACGCTCGAACCGCGGCACAGGTTGATCCACGCTGCCTGGACTTGGACAGTTCCTGTGGACCACGGTCCCATGGGGGAGGGCAATTTCAGGTCTCCGAGGATCTGATTGTCTGGCGTCGACGGGGTACCGGCGCGGAGCATCATAACCGCTTTTCTGCTCGTCGCGCTGACGTTCAGTCAGTGGGGAGTTCCACTCTCTCTCACCTGGAAACAACAGAGACAAACGGGTCACGTGACAGGAAACAGGTCGACTTTGGAGAAAACAGACGACAAAACTATAAAGAAGACAAGTACAGCGCCCTCTCTCACAAAACCTGGTCGAGTCAACCCATGCTGGGTGTTCACAACAGACAGTGGCGTTTGTCACAGACGGAGAAAAAAAGGAAACTGTAGAACAAAGTTCCATTTACTCCCAGATTAAGACGACGTCTGTTCAGGTGACCTTCACTGAACTCCAGATAAGATGACCTTGATGACATCACCAACTCTCACTGCTTCGTGTGTAAACAAACAAACAAACAAACGTCCTGTAGAACTTACTGGACTCTCTGGGGTCGACTTTTCGGATGAAGCGCAGACCCTGCAGGGACTTCAGTGAGGGGAACTCTTTTCCGTGGTTGTACTCCTCAATCATTGGACCAGTTGGAGGTCGCGGATCCTCCCGCTCTTTACTGCGTCGCTCATCTGCAGGTGTCAGGAAGAAACAAAGGTCAGCGTTGTCCAGGGACCACCCCTGTGCTGTGTAGACCCGGACCTTCAGACTGGTCCCGCTCCACTCACCTGGTCTGTATTTGTGAGGTGGGGGGTGGCTCGGGGTGCGGCCGCTGCCCGTCTTCTCCTCCGGCGCTTCTCTCTCGCCGTCCTCCGGCTTGTCCTCACCCTCCCACTCCTGCTTGGCCACTCGGTGGGCCACCTGCGTTTTCCTCAGCTTAGACTTGTGTTCATAGTAAGAAAGCTCTGCTGGGTCCATGGCCTCGCGGGGGCGGGACTTGGAGGAGGGTGGATCCGTCTGAGGAGACTGATTGTTGGAGGCCAAGTCATCGGCAGAGTCATCCCAGCTCTCGGAGCGCTGCTGCTTCTCCTCCTGATACTGAAAGAAGTGTTTGATCCGGTGCACCACGCTGAGGAAGTCCTCCTGGGAGATCTCACCGCTCTCCAGACGCTTGCTGGCCTGCAGACAAGAACACAAGTGAGTATTTGTTGAGTCATCACACACATCATTTTTGTTTTTAATCCAGGAGCCAGTGTGAAGTACTTTTCTGAGCAGATCCTTCTTGGAGGCAGAGTTGAGGACGTCTGGGATCTGCAGGTTGGCGTCAACGCTGAGCCGATGTTTTGGAGTACGGGGGGTGGATGGTCGGCTTGGGGCGCTGTACGGTTTGTGTCTCTGAGGGCCAGGTTTCAGGTGCGTGTCCTCTGACGACTTGGAGGTGCTGTGAAAGGACATGAAAGATGAAGTGCATTCAAAGACAAACAGGGAAACACAAGAGCCTGTGATCCAGTGATCTCTCCTCTCCTGATCCCGTATCAACATTCCTGGTGTTGGTTCATGTTCTTGTTCTTTTCTTTCTTCTCTAGTGATTCCAAATGTAGATCCCTCTGTTCCAGAGTTAGGAACTGATGTTCAGATGGAACAGAGTCTGAGACTAGGATCACACTGGGACTACAGCTACACTGGGGGGGAAACAAACACTGTCTACATCGTCGTGACTGTAGTATCACAGTATATCGTATCGCTACAACTGCATCATCAGATTCTGGCCAATAAACAGCCCAGATTTGTCTAATACATTTGTCAGATTAACTTCTCCGTCTCTGTCGGCCTCTCCTAACAACCGATCTTCAGATCAGTGTCATTGTTGAAGTTTGTTCTTTGATAACTTACTGTTTGTTGTCCTCCCAGCCGCTCCTCCATCGATGTGTGCCGTCCTTGGTCTCCTTGGCACTGAGTGGTGAGTGAGAGTCCCTGGTCTCTGAGCGACTCTTGGACTTCCTGTTGTCCGACTGGGTCTTTCTGAGTAGGAGACGGTCATCTCGGCCCGTCTTACCATGTTCGTCTGCCCGCGGCCTCCTTGGTTTCCCGCTCTTGTGAGGCGATGGCGAGCTGCTTCGGGTTCTACCCTTGGGTGAGCGTCTTTCCTTCCGCTTCGGTGAAGAGTTGGGCGAGCGTGAGCGGGACCGTGAGCGCGTGCGTTTTCTGGAATGTGTTCGTGCACTGCCTCCACTCTTGAAGTCCGACTTGTCGGCAGAATCGTCGAGGTCACGCTTTGCGGTCAAACCGTTCATCATTTTGCCTTTACCAGACTTCTGAAGATCCTGTGCTGACGACACCTCCTCCCTGTCCTTCTTGTCACTGCACCTCCTCTTCTCCTTCTGCTCGTCCTCCTTGGCCTCTGCGGTCTTGTCCTGCGGCCGTTTCTTGGGCCTGTGATCTTTCTTGGAGTCATCAGAAGACTTCTCCGTCTCCGACGGTTTACTTTTGCTTTGGACCAGTTTGGCAGTTGGAGAAAGAGACTTGGATTTGGGCTTGTCCTCCACTGACTCTTTCTTCTGGGTTTTGGATCTGTCCAGACGAGTGGACTTCTCCAGCGGGCGTTTCTCTGGTGTCAGGGCGGGACTTCCTGTCACCGCAGGTGTGTCTTTTTTCAGAGTAGGCTGCTCTTTGACCTGGGGGGCAGCAGGCTGGGCAGAGCGGTTTAGACGAGGGTCCCTGGTCAGAGGTTTTGGGTCAGGGTGATTCTGCGGGGGG
>NC_024325.1:16721793-16728976 GCF_000523025.1 Cynoglossus semilaevis
CAGGTTGATTCTGCGGAGGGATCCAGGGCCGGACCACAGGGGCAGGCTGACTGACGGTGGGCTTTATGGTGGTGGTCGGTGCAACTGGACCAGAGGTTGGAGCGACCGTTGGTAAAACAAACCCACCGGCCTGCAACACACACACACACAAACAAACACAAGATGTGTTTAAGCAGGTGGTAACATGGTGATTAATCAAACACTGATCTGTCAGAACTGGGTCAAATCCCATCACCAACTGACATGGTCTGTGAACCTCATCAGCTGATATTGTTCTCTTCAATAACTGACTTTTTTCTATTCAAACTGGTCTGGTTGACCTGGTTAACTGTCAACATATGAAACAACAACAGAAGAAGAACAGAAAAAAAAAGCCAGGAAGTGGACAGAGTTCCTCTGGAGAACACTGTTGGTGTCTGTGGAACCAGGTTCTACAGCTACACCTTCATCCATCTGACAACATCCACCTGCTCTGAATAAAAGCAGAGCTCAGGGGAAATAATCTGACAAGTCTCAACATTTTTAGTTCCAGGTTGTCTCTCAAGAGTCAAGAATGAAAGGAAGCCCAGCAGCACTGAGTGACTGATTACGTCCAGTCGGTTCACTACATGACACACAAAGACAGGCAGCACAATTTCTGACTGACTTTACATTTTAATTAAATCACTGCAATTCTGATCATTTCTTCAGCAGTGGGTTCTGATATCGTCATAATAAAGATGTGTACAATGATTAAATCATGACATCACGCAACTATTCAAAGGAGGAACCATCTTTGATCCAAACATCACGGAGAACCCAGTCTCAGAGCAGAGGGCAGCGATGTGGGCTCACAGATCTGAGCTGCCACAGTTTACACCAAAAACCTAAAGTGGACCCTTAGTCTTTTCAGTCTTCACCCACAACCAGCTGCTGACCCCTGACCTCCCCGTCCCCCCCCCCCCCCCCCCCCCAGCCGCTACGCCGTCGGGTACCAGCAGTCAGACGACAGCAGCGTCACGTCACTTCTCTCCCTCTGTTGTGCTTACGTCGGTCCTTCGGACACCGCCGCCACAGCCCCTGCCCCCCGTCCCCCACAGGAACCTAACTTCACCATGTCAGCCCTGGGCTCAGAGAGCAGGAACCATCACCAGCTGCAGGTCCAGGTGAAGGAGGTGATGGGCATCATGACCACCAATGTGGACAAAATGCTGGAGCGCGACACCAAGCTGTCAGAGCTGGTGGACAGAGCAGAAGCTCTACGTTCTAAGGCGTCTCAGTTTGTGACACAAGGTTCTAGAGTAAAGAGGACGTTCTGGTGGAGGAACTGCAGGAGCCGGGCCGTTCTTGTTGTCATCGGTGTTATTGTTGTTGTGATTGTCATTGTTGGGATTTGGTTTGGTACAGTCAGTGGACCGTGACTCCTGACCACAGTCTAATGAATAAAAGTCAAAGTGTGTTCTACTGTAACGTTTAGTTTTTGAAAGTTTTTAAAAACTGTTTTCAAAAAAATTATTTCATGAAACACAGAGTCTGAGGAATTTATAAAATCCTTGACAGCTGGACATTTAGGGCTGTAGGAAAATAGAGATTCACTAAAATCTCACAAGACATGGTTCACAGTATCATATCAAAATAAATATTAAATTGTTTCAAGAAAAAGTCAATATATCGTCATATCTGTAGTATCACAGTTCATCGTATCAGTGTCCTGTGTCCTGATGTGGACTGAATCTCCATAATCTTACCACTACACACCCCTACTGAAATGTCTCTGATCCATCAACACCAGCACCATGAGAGCGCGGGTCAGTATGTTGACGTGGACTCACCAGCTGTGCTTTGGTCTGCTCCAGCTCCAGTTCAATCTTCTTCTGTTGGAGCTCCAGGAGCTGTTTCTGTTTGGCCAGAAGCTGCTGTCGGATCTGCTGCTCCTGGGTCAGGCTGGACTGACTCACAGCAGGGACCGGCTGGGCAACGGGTGGGGGTGTTACCACGGCAGGAGGCTGGGAGGGAGCTGGCTGGGGAGACGGAGCTTCCTCAGACTAGAGAAAGAACGAGCCATGAAGAAGAGTCACATCAGTTCTGGAGGATAAATCGGTTCTGTAGAACTGAGGGAGCCCCAAGAATGTTCTCTGAACCACGAGTCTATTGCTTCTGATCAGTTTAGAGGCAGAGAATGGACTGAAGACAGACTCCAGCAGCCTAAGACTGGGGGGCTCAGGTGTTGCAGTGCCATTACAGGTGGGGGTTCAGCTAGGAACGTTGATTTAAGTTCCATCATTTTCTTCATAATACATCCTACTTATTTGACTTCCTTTGTTTAGTGAGAACACCACTTTAGCAGGAATAAAAAAGTACTTGAGACTTTACTTTTGTGAAACATTTTCTCTTAGCATTTGCACCAGTAAGTTCCAGAATCGCAGCGAGAGACAAATATTATGGAAACAGGTATCTTAAATTTAAATATTCCAAAGCAAAAATGTCAAATAAACACGATTGAGTGTAAACATTTAAATACAAAACTGACACGTCATACACACCTGCTTTAAAAACTTTGGGTTGACGTGGATGCTGGCGTTGACGGTCGGCGGCAGCGGCTTGATTGGCCAGGCCGGGTCCACAGAGTTGACCTTGACGTCCAGCGCGTACAACTTCTTCAGTGGGAAAACTTCATCCCACGTGGAGCGTAACTTGAACAAACTCTTTCTGGTGTTTTCATCCACCTACAAACACAGGACAGGGCTTGGTCCACGGCTCCAACAGAATCCAACACATCTTTTCTTGACTTTTAACAGAATGGTTTTACATTTTTACTACAAGATGAGATTAAATTTCTGCATACTTTTATTTACAGGACATGATAAAAACAAAGAATCAACTGGACGACTACATGTCAGTGAATTGAAATAAATGTAAAGCAGCAGCAAAGAGAACTGTACCTTTTCAAAGACACAAATAAATGAAGTGATTAGGTTTTTAGCAAACACAGCAAGGTACTCTCCTCCAACATTCTTCACTATGGAATCCACTAAGTACAAAACTGGAAGCTTCTCTTGAGGTGGGGCCTGGAGCGATAGAGAACTCAACAAGTTTAGAAAACAACAAGGGTTAAAAAACATTTCAGAATAAAATGACAAGCTGACAGCCCACTGTTAACCCCATCACCACCACCAACAATTGGAAAATCTCAAGTTAATGTGAAAATTTTTGAAAATATTAATGATGTTCTCCTGTTAAAAAAAAAAACACAGTCCGCATTTGATTTTCTTCAGTCAGGATTTAAAAGAAAAAAGAAACTCCATCGTTGCATGGGCCGTGTATAATCCAAAACCAAAAAAGGTAGTTGAGAAAAAAAACTTGGTCTTGTAAACTTGGGTCTATGGATATCCAACACAGCGTCTTGGCCAAAGTCAATTTTAGAGTTATTTGGTTACCTCCAAAGAGAGGTTTTTAATAAACCTCTCTTCGTACATTACCCCAGCCATGGCTCTTCAGTTCCACCCCCGAAGATTCTTTTTTTTTTTTTTAAGATTTTTACCAACAATGTTTTTCTTCACACTCTGACAAAGTGTTGTGTAGTCTGGTTTTTAACTTGGAAAACACTGGAGTCTGTGGCTGAACTGAGCACCATCGGAATCACACCATCTGTTAAGACCAGTCTCACCTAATGTTAAACCAGAGTCAGACCAATAGATTACAGCGGAAATAAAAAATGACAAAAAGCACATTTCACATGTTTTATTATGTTACATATTAACCATTCAATAACATTTCAGTACTTCAGGATAAACTGGTGATTTTTTTAAAAAGCAGAGAGAAGATTTTTAATAACGAAGAGGTCAGAGTGGACAGACGTTGGTGACTGCAGGATTAAAAACAGTGCTGTCAGGAGTGAACTGAGTCAAAATCATTTCTACAGAGTGAGCGAGCGAGCGAGAGAGAGAGAGAGAGAGAGCCCTGTCTGTTCCTGCCAGATCCTTACTCTCATAGATCATTCATCAAAACACACTGTTCTGCTCTAAGTGACTGCACACAGGTAGGACCGTCGGGTCTAAACACGCCAGAAACAAAACAAGCCCCGTTGTCCATTTACCAGTATTTGGATAGTCAAAAGTTAACTGTGCCCAAAGTCCATCGACGTGGACGGATCCCCGAGTTACGTCTAAAATGTATTCAGACGCCATGGAAACGAGGAGGAAAAGGAACAACTACCCTGACACCTCCACGTCCCACTGAATGGGTTTTGGCAAATTTCAATTATCATAAGATTAGTTTTAACAATTGATGTCACGCTTTTATCCAATTAGGTACAACCGTCCCCACGACCACACAGCGGCCTACAAGGGACAAACAGTTCCGGTGGTTCAAATGAAACATTACGTGTAAATCCCAAAGGCACTTTTAAAGTAGGCGGGAGTTGTGGTGTCGAGTAAAGTAGTCATGGGCCCGAACAATATGACCGTTACGTGGACGACTCACATGACATGACTGAGAACAGCCACAACTATATTGCGTATAAATAAAAACAGATCCTCAAATTCTTGTGGTCAACATCAGTTTACTCCTTGTTTCTAACAAACAAGTCCGTCAGACTTCCGCGAGTCAGAAACTGACAAAGCGTATAAAGCGTAAAATATATATTTTATCCCTCCATGGATGATTATTCTGAACTCTGGTAGAAAACGTGGCTGTACAGTTGGTGTTCGCATAAAAGTCAAGTTTAGAAAGGTTCCTTAAAGTTATCACTAGATTGAAAACCAAAGGTATTCCAACTTTTTGGACCAAACCACTGATGTAATCACACGCTGGTTGAATACACGTCACGCTCTCAGTTTTAACTTTACGGTGGCTTTAATCGCAACTATCACGCTGTAATGTGTACGTTGTTTTTAAGTTAATATTTAACTAAACTATAAACAACATGGCTAATAACTACAACTACCTAACGAAATGTGAAGCCCCGAGAGGCCGCTGACCAGAACACGTAGTGATAACGTTAGCCGCCATGTTAGCACATCCTCGCCCTGGGCCTACACAAATACATACATAGACATTAACATCTGAAATTGAATCTATTGTCATAAAAACCTTGCTTATTTGTGCTTCAATAATTGCCACGATATCCTTGGCGAAGGTCAGGTTCTCCTCGGCCAGGATGGTGAGCATGTTGATGTGCGGTTTGCTGTTGAACGTCAGGTCTTCCAAGGAGGACTGATACTCCCGGCAGGCCTCCTTCCTCGCTGCGCTCTCCTCCATCTTTGAGCCCAAAACCCCCGGCTGTAAACTACAGCGGTCTCCCCGGTAGCACAACCGCCGACCAGCAAACAGTCTTTGAACTCATCCGGTTTCGACTCCGATCGAAAAGCTCCACCTAACTGGAGCTTTTGGTGTCGTTTTAGTTGTTTTCTGTTATTTTCTAGGGCGCGTTGTCGTTTCACGTCCTCGTTCTCTCCGCCTCGGTGACAAGATGGCGCCTGTGACTAAAGTCCTTAATACGTCACTCGGTACTTTTATACGTACGATACGTCAGCATGTGCTTATTGGATGGATTCGGGACGCGCGGGCGAAAACCTGTGTTGTAATTCGATGTTTGGCTTTACAGACCGACAAATTAGCCAATAAGATGAAAGCAGTTTTAGACTTTGATTACGTAAGTAAATATAGGGGATGAAAGAAAGAACACGAGGCTGTAATACAGGAACGTGAAAGGAGTTTCCGGATTTTGATCCAACTTTTTCTTTTTTAATTATTAAAAACAATAACATTTAAGAAAGAACTCTGACAACAAACACAAGTGGAGTGTTCAACTTCTTACATCTGTTTAACCAAGCATTTATTCGCTCATGTGTCACTATTTGGAACAAGGCCTTTTACTGTAAAAACTAGAAACTGTACTTAATTATGATTCTATAATGTGGGCGTCTCAGGTTCTATGAACTTAAACTTTCACCAGGGACATAAACATTTGAGACACTAAGTCAGCTTGATCCACAGAGCTATAACATGTCCATCTGTCCTTTATGTTCCTTCTGAGCTATAGATGTCCATCTGTCCTTTATGTTCCTTCTTGACAATCATCACAAAACACAAACTGCAGACGGCTTAAAAAACAGGAGTCTTTATTTTCGTGGCAACATCACAGTCCAGTCTGATCCTGTTCAATGACCTTATTAATACAGTAAAACCCAAACTGGTGCAGGAGGTGGTTAGACACCAGGACGAGAAGACTGTCCCCAGTGGACAAATGAATCACAACACAAAAGAAACGGAGAAATGTCCCGTTTGGACAAACCACATGTTGGTCCCAGTTTGTCTTTGTCTGATTCTAGACTGAACTACTGGAGGACATTCTTAGTTCTGTCTGCTGCAGGCTTTAAATGCGATACAATTTTTCACCAGTTGATGTCACTAAAACCTCCACAGCAGTCCATCAGTGGTTTGTGGAAGTGTCGAGGTTCAGTGTAAAATGATGTACTTCATGGTTTGAACATAGTATTGAATTGACCTTTTGACCTATAGTAGTCTACAATGAATACTTGATTCATAAGTAAAAAAACAATGTTTGGCCGTGGAAAAATAATTTCTACTTAGAGTTTGTAAATAAAAATATTTTAAATTTCTAAATGTGAATTTCTTTTCTGATACTAAACCTCACATGACATTTGAAGAAGTCACTGTCATGAGGTCTTGGCCACATGACACAAATATCCCCCACAATTCCTCTGGACCTGGCGCCCAAACAATACGTCCAAAAATAGAATTGGTCCAAAAACTGTTGTAGAGATTCTGGTCAACTTCCTAAACACCGACTTTGGTTCCAATGTTAGTAGTAGTTTGTTTTGACTCGAGTGTGAACGAAGAAAATGAAAAGAAAAATGTGCAGATGTTTCAAATGAAGACAACATGGATGATCGTGTCCCACATCTGCCTGTGTCCCGATAGGATGAGGACATTTCTGGTCCTCCACCCATCACTTTGATAACCTAACTGCCCACTGAGAATGCACGCAGTGGGGGGGCAAGGGGGGGATGAGCGGGCGGCAGATGTAGGAGGTGGAGGTGTACTCAGTGTCCACTGTCACTACGACACAGGAATGATTGACCAATGACAGACTTTAGAAGTGTCAGCCATGACGCTACGCTCACTCGTTAACTCACTCGTTAACTCACTCATTAACTCACTCATTAACTCACTCACTCAC
>NC_024325.1:16729021-16740985 GCF_000523025.1 Cynoglossus semilaevis
ACTCACTCACTCACCACACCTTCTGTTTACAGACACGATAACTCAAAGATTAAAATAAAGTATGATATTTATCTGCATCTTTCACACTGATCTCAACTGAAGCCCTGATTAAAAACTGAAGAGATGAACTCAGAAGATCGACACATCATGATGCTGATGCTGCTGCTGCTTCAAAGACACAGATGTTCATGAAACTGTGACTGGAAACAAAGACGGCTGTAAAATGATCAAATCTGTCGTGGAGAGAATCTATTCCCTCCTTTTTTTTTTACTTTTAACTTCAGGACTTCAGTGCTGATAGATGAAGAACTGGTGCTGGTGACGGCATCATTCTGACAGAACAATCTGAGTCCAGATGCAAACGATCTGTGTCAAAGATTCCAGATCAGGGCGGAGGACAAAAAAACCATCCCAGTCGGTTCACGTACGGCAGAGACAGCGATAGAAAAAAAACAAAAAAAAACTTGTCCGGACTCAGAGCCTCATATGTCAGGTGTGACGTCTTCGCCCGTCTTCTTCCTCCTCTTCCTCCTCCTCAGGCGTCCGAGTCTTCGCTGCTGTCGCGGCTGATCTCGATCTGCAGCGAGGGCAGATTGTCCAGTCGACTCTTCTTCATCTGGTGCGACACTTTTTCCTGCTTCTGTTTGATCATGGCGCCCCACATCTTCTGTAGGGTCGTGTCATCCTCTCCATCGTTCTCCACCACTCCCTCCTGCACCTCCCCTCGGTCTGCTCTCTTCCTGGTGTTTTCACCTCCTCCTCCTCCTGAAGCGGAGAAGAAACCAGACGTGCCACTGTTTGCTGTGCGGCCGTGACGTCCTGTTCTGCTGCTGTCCTCGTCCGTAGATCCCAGTCTGCTCCACAGGTCGCCTGAGGAGACCACCAGAGGTCAGCATTTATACAAGCTAGTACAAATCTGTTAACATAGGCAAGAAAAACATCTACAAACGTTTAAGCCTTGAAAAAAAAACATGTCAAAACATGTCAGGTGTGATGTGGTAAAAAGACCGGATGGACGTCTTTTTTACGTACTTGTCTTCCTGTCTTTGGAGGAACTGGAGAAAATTCTTCGGCTGTCCTGACTGGACACGCCCAGTCTGCGGTGAATGTCTCTGACTGGCTCTCTGACTGGGGCTGCGTCTTTGGGAGGAGAGGGTGAGGGCGAGGGTGAGGGCGAGCGAGTTCTGTCGGGGGAGTGACGTCTCTTTCCGAGTCGCTGCCGAACGTCTACCGACAAGAAACGAAGGGAAATTTAAAGATGAGGAAAAACGAGGAAAACTGGAAAGAATGTGGACGCACAGGCAGGACCGCACACCTGCTTTACCACTGTTGGCCAACGGGGAGCGCTGTCTCTGTCCGTGCCTCTTCTCCTCCAGCAGCAGACGGACGTCTTTTACTTTGGTGGGTGACGGCGGTTTGGTTCTGCCCTGTGACCCAGAAGAACCGAGACGGTTCCTGTTCACAGAAGAAAATAAAAAAATAAAAACCAGATCATCACCATCTTCATCATCAAATAAAAACCATCACCATCTTCATCATCTTCATCATCAGACTGTTATTCAGACTAGTTAACGCCATCTGACCTGATGCTCTTCAGCTGTGTGTCCAGCTCGTCAGCGTACATCGTCATCTTCTTGCTCTTCTTGGGCGATGGCGTAGAGATCATCTTCAGCTCCAGGTCGTAGTCCATCTCATCCGACTCCGACCACGGAGACGGAGAGCGCTCCGCTCGACTACGGAGTCCGGCACCTACTGCCCGCAGGGCGCCACCCCTCTCTGCTCGCTCCTTGTACTCCACCACCCTGTCGTCAGAGTCCATGTCCTCGTCTCTGTCCTCCTCGTCCTCCTCTTCCTCCTCTTTGATTGGCTCCTCGGGGAGGTTGACCAGGTCGGCTAAAGATCAAGAGGAGCAGACGTTCATCGGTAATCTGACCAAACTCATGCACTGACAAACAGGAACAGCTGCTTCCTAATCCAGAGTCTGCGGCCCAGACGGACGTCACTGTCCGTCCATCAGTCCGACATCTGTAACATGCTGCTGAAATGTCAGACTGAATTCTGGGAAATGTCAGGAGCCACCGTTAACAGTGGTCACTGCAAGGACACCACAGAGTTCAGGATGAGGAAACACGCTGCCCCCTGGCTCCAAACACAGGTACAGCAGGTTCACCTGAGTGTCGGTGTGTGTACGGTGGCGTGTGGCCCATATTGTCACCAATCAGAGGCTTCTTACTCTTGATGACGTCTCTCTGGATCCGCCGGTTGTGATAACGACGCTTCCTGAAACAAACCAGATAAAACAAGAGGACAAATGAGGACCAAGGGGTCTGGGAGGACCGGGGGGTCTGGGAGGACCGGGGGGTCTGGGAGGACAGTCCAGGTCTGCTCACCAGGAGTTACTGAGAATCCCCTTCATGCCGCCGTAGTTTGGGTTTCCATACTTCATGTAGTATCTGCTGCGACGAGCAGCACCAAGTTCCTTCTTATCATCTGCAGACAAACACAGGAAGAGGAGGAGGAGGAGGAGGAGGAGGAGGAGAACTGAATGTCTGATCAAACAACCCCGACGTCAGGGTTATTTTTATTATTAAGTGTGTGTGTGTGTGTGTGTGTGTGTACAGACCATGTGTGGCGAATCTCAGCATGAGTTTGTTTCCTTTGAACGGTTTGATGACCGGCCGCAGGTCATTCCTCAGCAGGGACTCTCTCTCTGCAGCAGACAGGTCGTCCAGCTGTGAGGACACACACACACACACACACACACAGTTACTGATTGAATGTTCCTCTGACATCGGTTCTTGTGACTGATCAAATCGGCCCGTACCCGACCCCTGTCCTCTTTGGTCTTTGGCTCCGCCCCTCCGTCTCCTTCCTCTCTCTCGTCACTGCTCTTCTTGACGGACTCTTCCTCATCTTCATCCACCGCTCCCTCCTCCTCTTCGTCGTCTTCATCGTCAGAGCTCTGACGTCTCGGTCCTGTGAGAAGAACAGTCCCGTCAGTTGTTTCCTGTCTGAACCGGTCGTCTCGTTTGCTGTCGTCGATGTTGACCCCGTGACCTTCGAGCTGCTTCTCCGCCTCCTTCTCAGGAGTAGCGCTCTTCGTGTCAGGCATCCAGCTGGTGTTGACGAGCGCCCGGATACACGTGTCATCATCCAACCACACCACGTTACCTAGAGACCAGGACGGCGGTCAGACACAGGAGGACAGAGAACAGCTGTTCTGGTGCAGCGTGTACTCACAGGACGTGTCGTCGATCCACTCGATGTGAGCAGGAGGATAACTCTTAAAATAGCCAAACACGTCCTGTGTGCTCATGTCATCGACGCCTGTCACGTGAATGGCCTCCAGACGCAGTCTAGGAATGGCTGTAAAGAAAGTGGGGGGGGGTTTCAGAGTCTGAGACTAGGATCACACTGGGACTACAGCTACAGTATGGCTGTATATCGTAGATCTCGACCAATACCCACCCATAAGCACGAGGCTAACTTGCTAACTCTAGTGTATTTTTAAAAGCATCAGAAACCCCCCCCCTCCCCACTGGTGACCAAAAAAGACCCCGCCCCCTCTGACCTTTCTTCAACATGTCTTTGTCCAGGAAGAAGTTCCTCTGAGAGACGTTCTCCTCCGCGCTGAAATGGAACCGTCTTGCCCGCTTCTCTTTTTTCTCAATCGCCTCCTGACCACGAGAAACACATTTGAATTCAAAGCTTTGACTCAAGTTAACGATAAAATATAAGAAGAAAAAACTGAGGCGACGACGTTTTCACCGACAGAGCGTCTCACCTTGGAGTTGACGTCTATGCCGGTGATGAAGGCTCCAGCTTTGTTCTCGTACCTGCGACTGGTGTCCTGTCAGACAAACACACAGTTCAGTTCAGCTAAAGAAACGGTCGCCATGACAACGTCTAAAAGAACAAGATCACCTAAATACATGTATATTTGTTTTGTTGTACAACAAAAATGAACGCCAGTCGTTACATTTAATAAAACAAATAAATAAACTGGAATTAAACAAGGTCATAAAAAAATGCAAAGAAAATGTTCTGATTAACTTTAAATTTGTCTGAATTCATAAAACTGACTACAGGAAGAAGAGCTGAGCAGAGAAAGTTCTGACCCAGAATGTGAATCGTTGGTCTGAACCGGGACTGGACCGACACAGACTACAAACACCCCCCCACAGATGGAGCAGTACATTCATGAGTTTATAGCGCCGACTACAGGGACACATACGACGTCACTGTGAGTGTAAACAGATCGAGTGGAGTCCGGTTCTGTTCAACACAGACAGGGTTCAAAGGTCACCAAACAACCGCATAAACCGTGGGTCGGTGGTTGTTATGGCGGTGAAACGGTCCACGATTCTTCGGTTGTGAATGAGCTAAAATAACCGGGATCATCTTTACGGTGTGGAGTTGAGTGATGACTAGATCAGCAACAGGTGATAAAAACAAACGCACCCAGACCACAGTAAAACCAGGAGTTCGTATAAAGACCAGGCCGTAAATTCGCTGGATTTTACACCAGAAAACCGACGAACTAAGACCCGAAGTCCTACAAACACCGCCCTGGGTCTGAGCGGGCGCCCTGGCCGGCTGTGGACCACTCCAGTCCCCGGTGTCGCAGGGCCTACCGCGTACTCTTACCGGCAGTAACTCCTTCAGGGAGCGGTTGACGGGGACGTCGTCGGCCTCCAGCTCCCCCTCCTCCACCTCCATGGGCTCCGCCTCACGGGCGTCTCGGTCCGACTCGGAGTCGGAGGCCGAGTTTGAGCGCTCGGAGCCGCTGTCTGACTTCACTGACACTCGTAAGCTGTGGACGGCCGCCATGACGTTGCGAACAACGGCCACTGGTGCCGCTGCTACCACCTTGACCCGGAAATAATTTACCGACTTCCTGCTTGTTCTTCAGTTGTTTATTGTGGGTACTGGAGTGGTTAGCGCCACCCATTGACAAAGGGGTGTTGTTGTTCTCGTAAACTCGCTCTGACGTCACAGAGGTGGTGATAGAATGGACTAGAATTGAACTGTATTGTCATGTAGAGGACGTTGTCTTTATTGTCGCAGGTACAGAGCAACGAAATGATAGTTCATAAAGACACGTCAGGATCAAAGGATCACATCAAACAACAAGTCTCCTTTTGTCCACCCTTTGTTTACCTCCTTGTTCCCTTTCCTTTCTCCCTTCCCTCCCCCTCTCCTCACCCCATTCCTCTCCTCATCAATATGAACAATTATAAATATTTATACCATGAAAAATGAACGTTTTTGTACTTTCATTTATTCCATTCCAATAATTATGATACAACGATGACATAAATACATGAATCCAGACCAAATAAATAAGGAGAGTATAGATGTTATAGATGTTTGAAAATAGAAAATTAAAATGCTTTAATCTGTGGATTAGTCCAGACTAGGATTACAGCAGGTTTGACTGCACTGGTACGGTGACACAGGTCAAAGTGCATGAGTGTGTGTGTGTGTGTGTGTGTGGTGAAGGTATCACAGTGTAGAAGAATCACAATTTAACTGAAGGAAAGGTAGAAAAGTTTTCAGTACAGCAGGTCAAAGGTCAAATCAAAGGTCAAATCAAGGGTCAATAAAAATAGACATTTCATTAAAAAGTTCATTGTAATACAACAGATTTACAAAACGACAGGAAGTGAATGTGTCGAGTTTAGGTGAACACAAGAACCAGTACCTGGAACTGTTTTCATATCAAACAACAACAGACTGAGACCAGTTACAGGAATGGTACCAGGTGAGTTTCTGACACAGAAAATAGTGCTAGGAACTCTGTGAGTTTCCACAGTAAAAACAGTACCAGGAACGACATACGGAGTTAATCCAAAACAAAAATCAGCTTTAAAATCCTTCAGTTTCACGTCCTCCTGTTGCAGGAGGACGTGAAACTGAAGGATTTTAAAGCTGATTTTTGTTTTGGATGAACTCCATATGTCGTTCCTGGTACTGTTTTTACTGTGGAACTTTTCTGTGTCAGAAACTCACCTGGTACCATTCCTGTAACTGGTCTCAGTCTGTTGGTGTTTCTACTTTAATCCAAAACAAAAATCAGCTTTAAAATCCTTCAGTTTCACGTCCTCCTGCGACAGGATGACGTGAAACTCAGGCCTAAAGTTGTTGCTGCGGCTGCTGCTGTTACTGCTGCTGCTACTGTTACTGCTGCTGCTGCTGTTACTGCTGCTGCTGTCACTGCTGTCACTGCTGCTGCTGTCACGGCTGCTGCTGTTACTGCTGCTGCTGCTGCTGCTGTTGCTGCTGCTGTTGCTGCTGCTGTTGCTGCTGCTGTTGCTGCTGCTGTTGTTGCTGCTGCTGCTGTTACTGCTGTTACTGCTGCTGCTGTTACTGCTGCTGCTGTTTTAGGTAGCAGCAGAAAGGGCGAGAGAGAGAGAGAGAGAGAGAGAACCTGAATAATAAAATAATAATCCATGATAAACATTTTTTGTTTTTGTGCTGAACATGAACCGCCCCTGCTGTTGGTCAGAGAACGGTGTCACATGTTCAGCAGAGACTCACCAGTGTAGACTGACTCAGTCTGTCGAAGCGAAACCTGAGGTTGGATCTTGGAGAGTTTTTATTTCTGCTCTCTGAAAGAAGAGACACGAGCCGAGAGAGTCAGACAGCTGTGTGTGTGTGTGTGTGTGTGTGTGTGTGTGTGTGTGTGTCACACCTGAAGGACTACGGCAGATGATGACTGGACTCGAACCTTCAGCAGCCTGAGGACAGAAAGTAGAAAAAATCCTGTCACGACGCCAACTAGTGTCTGATGAAGGACACTGAAGAAAACTTTCACAAAAAGGCTGGTCCACTGCTGCCCCCTGTGGTCAGACTGTGTCACTGAGGTCAGTGTGGCTCTTTAGCGCCACCATCGCTTTGGCTGCGTCTGTGGTGTTCTCACCGGAGCAGAGCCGTCCACAGACAGACTGAAGCTGCAGGAACTGGACGAGGACCGGGACATGGAACTGTTCTTCTTCAGGTGAGTCCTGAAGGTGACAAGGACAACATTAACCTGGAGAACCTGGAGAACCTGGAGAACCTGGAGAACCTGGAGAACCCACCCACAGTCTGTCACAGACCAAACTCACCTGTCTCGAGATCCCGCCTCCGGAGAGCTGGGATTGGACGTCAGCTCGAACCTGGTTTCCAGCGAGGTGGGACAGCCGTCCACAATCTTCTGTTCACTGAAGAGACCGACGTCACAGGGAGAAAATCGTCAGTGAGACGTGAGAGAAAAGAGAAGAAGTAGAAGAAGAACGGACCCACCTCCTCTGGACCAGTCTCTCTGTCTGACTGTCCACACTGAGCAGACGAGGAAACAGACCGGAGCGACGCTTGACTGGAGACTTACTGTTGTACTGACACACACACACACACACACACACAGTCGTGATTGACATCATAAATGTAGACATCTTTGACATCTTTGACCTCCACTCTCAATACCACTGATGTGGGTCAGACCTCCTCCACTCAGACTTGTAGGTAAACAAGCCCCGCCCCGTGACATGGTTTCCATGGAAACACTCCGTCCTCTCATCGCTCGCTGAGAAAAGTACAAAAATTGTGGTTTTTATAGAAGGCAAATGAATTTTTTATTGGTTTATTGATTGATTTGCCTCCGTACATCAGATCAGTGAACCACTGCAGTCACTAGGGGGCAGCATCTTACCCAATGGTTTGTACATAGATAAAAATATACGTTATCAGGTTCTCAATACTATTTCACTTTGCGGGGGTGTGGGGGCATTTCTGTCCACAAGGGGGAGCATGACCACTTCCTCGTCTGTCTTTAGAGACGCACCTTAATGGAGTCCAGCAGTCCTCCGTGGGCGTGTCCGTTCTCAGCACGTCCCTCCTCCTCCACCCCTGATGTCATACCCAGCATGCCCTGGCTGTGTCTCTGCAGTTCGTCGTTCAGACTGTCCAGCAGGGCGGCGCGGGTGCGCTCCTTAACGAGCAAAGAGTGACTGGTTTACAAAGGGACCAGCAGCACGGTGCCGAGGTCTGGACGGTTCCCGGTGTTTTTACCTCCAGTCGGGCAAAACGTTCACTCTTGTAGCAGGAAATCTCGGCGTTGATGAGCTTGGTGAGAAGGAAGTCCCGGAACTCTGGACCCTGGAAAAGATTGGATCCTGAAGTGATCCAAACCGTCACAGAGCTCAGAAACTAAACCCCGGTCTCTCTCACCTTCTTGAAGATGGGGGGATGTGGGAGGGGGGGCCCAAACTGAGGGACGTCCTCTCTGGCAGTGACCGCCACCTGTCAATCAAAGACACCAGAGGTTCGGTTTCTCCTGGAGCCTGCTGTGTTTCAGCAGTCGCTCCACTACCTTGTAGCTGGTGACGTCACTGACGGCGTTCTCCACCTGCACCACCACGAAGGCGTGGAGGAAGTTGGAGGCGATCATGTCAGGGACGAAGGGCGTGGCCTCCTCCTGGAACACCACCGTCACGATGTCGTTTCCTATGTGACGTTTCCTCTGGAGCTGGAGGAGAACATGAGCGACTCCTCAGACCACACAGTACCGACCCCCCCCCCCCCCCCTGGTGGTACTGTTTGGTTCTGTACCTGCTGCGTGTCTCCCTCTGTGAAGGGCAGCTTGGTGGACACGTGGAACATGACCTCCTGGTCTCTGTGGACGGTGTAGACAGACTGAGACCCCGTCTGACCGTGGGAAACATCCAGACCTCCACGGAACCTGCACAGGAAACGGGTGCTGTTTTAATGGTCAGGCCAGCAGTTCCCTCTTATTACCACAGGTGGAGACAGTGAGTCTGACAGAGTGAGGGTTAACTCCGTTATTACACACTGCAACAAACACAATCAGAAAAGTTCATTAATTTGACTATTTAGAAATAAATATTATTTATATGTTAATGGCAGCTAGTGTTTTTGGGTAGCCCCTGTAGGACAACAGTGGTACTGCAGCCAATGGAACGTTTCTCGGTAGCTCAAAAAAGACATTTTTTCTCACTTTTCACTTTTCTCAACATCCTCTTACCTCACCCTCTGGCCTCAACCTCTGGCCTCACCCTCTGCCCTCACCCCCTGGCCTCACCCTCTGACCTCACCCCCTGACCTCCCCCTCTGGCCTCACCCTCTGACCTCACCCCCTGGCCTCCCCCCCTGGCCTCACCCCCTGACCTCACCCTCTGGCCTCCCCCCCTGGCCTCACCCCCTGACCTCACCCCCTGGCCTCACCCCCTGACCTCACCCTCTGACCCCACCCCCTGGCCTCCCCCCCTGGCCTCACCCTCTGACCTCACCCTCCGGCCCCACCCCCCGCCCCCCCCCCCCCCCCCCACCCCCCGCCCCCCCCCCCCCCCCCCACCCCCCGCCCCCCCCCCCCCCCCCCACCCCCCGCCCCCCCCCCCCCCCCCCACCCCCCGCCCCCCCCCCCCGCCCCCCCCCCGCTCCCTCCCCCTCTGGCCTCACCCTCTAGCCTCACCCTCTGGCCTCACCCCCTGGCCTCACCCTCTGACCTCACCCTCTGAAGTCCTGCAGCTCCACCGTGTCTCCCAGCTGCTGCAGAAACTCTGTGAACGCCGGTGTTTCCTGGTGGTTCTTGAACAGTTCCTCCTCAGACACCTGAGCACAGGTGATCAGTGGTCATTGTGTCGTCACATGATCCTGAGGGGTGTGTGTGTGTGTGTGTGTGTGTGTGTGACACGCACCTGTCCAAACCTCTGGTAGATGACGCCAAACTTGAAGGTGTTGTTGACCTCGTGCTCGTCGTAGCTGACAATGAGCTGAGACGCCTGGAAACAGAGACACACGGATCACGTCTGTCCGTCATGATGACACGGACGATGATGTCATCGTGGCCAGTGTTCTCACCTTCAGGTAAAGGACAGGACTGAAACACAGACCTGCGGCTTCATCACACAACAGCTTCAGGAGGAACAACAGACGTTAGAGACATGTTCACACACACACACACACACACACACTCCCTGTGTGTGTGTGTGTGTGTGTGTGTGTGTGTGTGTACCTTGGCGAGTTCTGGGACACTGGGAATCTCTGGCAGCTCCCCCAGTGGCAGTCTGTGGTAAACACTTTTGAGCCTCGACCTGAAACAGAGTGGTGTGTTTTCATGATAACCACCAGGTGGCGTTGCCTTGGCCTGAATTCAGGTCCATACCTGACGATGACATGTAGAAGCTCCTCCCCCTCCAGCTGCTCGGCCTCATGTCTGACTGACAGCAGCAGATTTCCCAGACTGCCGTGGGAGCAGTAGAAGTTGAAATGTTCCTGAGGACAGACGTCAGAGTCAGACTCCGCCTCCGGCCGAGGACACGCCCACAAGCTTCAACTTTTCAACTTTTTCAATCTCACTCCACAGAAGAAGTGTCGTCTATATGCCCGCGCCGCGTCGTTCTTCTCCTCCAGAGGGTACCCATAATCCCCTGCAGGTGTCTCCTCTTCCTCCACAGCTCCTTTAGAGCCCGTCTTCTCCTCCTCATCCTCCCGCTCTTTCTCCTTCCTGTTCTCCAGTGAAGTGGGCGGAGCCTCATGAGCTTCGATCCAGTAACCTCCAAAGACGGGTAAGATCACCTGGGGGTACGGCGCCCCCCGCTCCAACACCTGCAGCACACGTTAACAGATGACGATGAGCCGAGCCTGATGCTAACGTTTGTAAGCTAACGTTAGCTGACTAGCATAACGACCAGGTCATTGTCTGACTTCAACAACATTTACCTCCACAGACAGAAACACAGACAACAGTCTGTCTTTGTCAGCTCAACTTGGGAGCTGACACCTGATTGGCCTGTCTGTGTTTGTGGGCGGGGCTTATCATTGATCGTCTGTGTGTAAAAAGGATGTGATGATGTTTATTCTTACCTCCTCTATTCTAGGATGGGGAATGTAGTCGTCCTGAGAGAGAGAGACACAGAGGACACGAGAGTCACATGACCAATCAGCTGACAGGTCAGGACAGATGATCATGTGACGTTAGGAGAAAAGAAGCCGCACATAAATCAATGAAGATGTTGACAACAATGAATAAACCAATGGGACGACAGTGTGATGTTTGGACTTGGTCACGTGGTCAGACATGAGGTCACGTGGTCAGACATGAGGTCACGTGGTCAGACATGGTGACCGTGAGCTGTTTGGTTGAAGGACACTCAGAGACCACAGAAATGTGGACGTGCCTTCTGTCTCTGAGGGACGGTCCTCATCTCTGACGTCTCCAGGACCTGCTGCGTCCATTTTGGGGAGACAGAATTAGGAGACAGGGTTAGACCGGGTCTGGGTCTGAACTGGGCCTAGTTTAGGTCTGAACCCTGATGAACACTGGTCACTGAGGAGTCCAGGGTGTCTTTGGTGGATCCTGGAGGTCCAGGGTCTTTCTGACTGTCCCTGGTTTTGGGGTGAGGTCCAACAGATCTACCTACAGTTTAGGACTAGCCCAGAACACACGAGGTGAACGTCTTACCTCCATCCTGTCCATTTGGTCAAAGAAGTGTGCAGCCTGGAGACACAGGGACAGAGGGACAGGGACAGAGGGACAGGGACACAGGGACACAGGGACAGAGGGACACAGGGACAGGGACAGAGGGACACAGGGACACAGGGACAGCTGGTGAAGATTCTGGTGCCGTCCAAGAACCTGCTCAGACAGTTCAACTCTTTCTGAAGATTTATTTGCTACCTTCATGGTGGGTGGGGCTGTGCGGGGCGGGGAGGGGGGGCGGTCTGCCACAGAAACATTGGAGACGTTGAGCTGCTCCTGTTTACTGAGACAAAAAAAGACGAGTTAATTCTGAACCCATCAGTCAGAGGCGGAGGAAACACAAAGGTCACCGAGAGACGAGACGTCGAGAATAAAGATGAAGCAGAGGAAAGGTCACTCTGACTGTGTGTATGTGGGGGGGGGGGGGGGGGGCCGCACAGGAGAAAAATTTATTTACGAAAACAGATTTTTTGGACTCGTCA
>NC_024325.1:16741159-16752924 GCF_000523025.1 Cynoglossus semilaevis
TCATCACCATCATCATCATCATCACCATCATCTTCATCATCATTGATTTTAGTTCAGACTCAAAGACAAATTTACTGAGAGAAAATTCAATGTAAAACAACAGTCGAGTCAGAAACGAAACGAAAGAGAGAGAGAAGTGTGTGTGTGTGTGTGTGTGTTCTGAGAGGACGCAGGGCTGAAGGTTCAGTCTACGACAAAAACAACAACATGAAAAACAGAAACAGCAGGAAGAAGAGACGCAGTGTCTCACACACACACACAGACACACACAGACAGATGGAGGCTAAAGTCCAGACTCACCAGTTCTCCTGAGACAGTTCTGTCAGTTACTCAGCACACACACCAGTTCACTCTCTGTCTCTCTGTCTCTCTGTCTCTGTCTCTCTGTCTCCTCAAACCTCCCAATAATGTCCTGAGGACATGGTGGTTACTTCATCACTATAGGGGAGGAGGGGGGGAGGGGGGACAGATGGAGGACAGCAGGTGGACTGAGCTGCCTTTCCTGTGCAGATGAATGATGTCCAACCTCTGGTCCCTGTGACCGTGACTGTAACATGTGGTTGAAGTGTGATTGATGTTTCCCTCTGGTCCAGACCTAGGACCCCAGCAGAGAGTTCCCATCATGCACTGTTGCACGATACTGTACTGGATGTTGCATTTCTGCCACCTACTGGCTGCGTTTATAACTACTAGACATTTTACCAAGCGTTATGAAAACAATGACCCTGGGTGGAGCCTTCAGTTTAGGCTCCACCCACATCAGGATTCACTCACCGAGCTCTCAGAGCGCTGACCGTGGATTTATCAATCCTGCAGTTGGAGAGAGAGAGAGAGAGAGGGAGAGAGAGAGAGAGAGAGAGAGCTGCTGTTAACACAGATTATGGGAGGAACATGAAGACACTTCAGGACAGGAAGAAACATTCTCTATGAACCTTAGTAACCTGTGTGTGTGTGTGTGTGTGTGTGTACCAATCAAAGGAGGAGATGAGAGAGATGTGGGGGGGGGGGGCAGCCAATAATGCTAAAAGCCTGGATATGAGATGAGTGTGAGAAAAACACACACACACACACACACACACACACACACACACTCTGGAGCGACCATCTCAGGTCAGGGTTCTTCAGACGTGATGCTCCGGGCTTCACCTGAAGACTTCCTGTCTGAGGGGGCGGGGCCAAGATCACAGTACAGTGTCAGGAGACAGAGGTGGTCTGTGAGGACATCAGAGACAGAGGGGACGCTGGTGGTCCTCAGCCGTCAGTGCCGTCCTCTGACAGGGTGAGGACGTGGAGACAACTTCTGTCCAATCACTGACATCAACAGACAGCTGGACATGGTCTGTGGGCCACGGTCAGTGAACCCAGTGATGGTTGACCAATCAGAAGTTCCTGGTTGACGGTTTAACTCCAGACCGCGTTAATGTTCACGACAGGAGACACCGGTCGAATTCCTCTTCTTTCTGCTTTGGTTTGAAGTTTGATGATTTGATGTGTTGTCATCATGAGGTCACTGTGATGTCATCATGATGTCATCACGATCGTACTTCTCCACCACTCAGACTGAACATGAACTCAAGAAAAAACAAGTGAACCTTCACTCTTACCATCCAAAACCTCCAAAGGAGACGCTCCTCTTCCTCCTCAGCATGGTCCCTCACCCTGGCTCCTCACCCTGGCTCCTCACCCTGGCTCCTCACCCTGGCTCCTCACCCTGGCTCCTCACCCTGGCTCCTCACCCTGGCTCCTCACCCTGGCTCCTCACCCTGGCTCCTCACCCTGGCTCCTCACCCTGGCTCCTCACCCTGGCTTCCTCTCTTCCTCTTTGTCTTCTTTTTTGTGTCTAGGTTTCTCTGCCTCTCACTCTCTCTCCTCCCGTCGTTCGTCCTCCTCCACCTATAAATACTCACATCACAGTCTAACGTCCTGCTTTAGAAGCTCTTACCCACTTCTACCTCACCCTCCCTCTCTCTCCCCCTCCCCCTGTTAGTGTTACTCCAGCTCCTTCTCTCACTTCACGCTGCTGCACACACACACACACACACACACAGACCTACAGAGAATATAAATGGACTTCTTCCATGACCACCCCCCATGACCACCCCACCTCCTCACCTCTCCCCCCTCCTCCTTTTCTCCGCCTGACGAAGCAAAAACGCTGGTAGAAAAACTGGGCTTGATAATGAATGGTCTGGATTCAGCGTTCGACCACAGGAGGAAGTCGTCAGTCAGATCTGCAGCAGTGACAAAATTAAGTCAGTTAAAAAGTCGCTCTTCAACATCAAGGTCAAAAGGTCATTTATACACACTCACACACACACATATATCTATACATATATGTCTCAAATTTCCTGAAAGTGAGGCGAAAACGTGAACAAAACAAACCCCTCAAACATCAGATACGATGACGTCATCTCCTCACAGAAGAATGGCGCTTTAGCCCCACCTACTGTTCATCCGCAGCAAAGCAGGCAACCGGTTCACTCAAGGCGTTCCACGTTCACAGAGACAGTGAGTGAAGAGTGTGAGGCAGCGGAGACTTTGGACTGAATTCATCACCAAGTCCTGGTGAAAATGTAAAAACGTTTTAACTTTTAACTGACCATCTGTTGGTACGAAACGTTAATCTTCAAACACCTTGAAGATTAACCCAGAAAATCAGGACAAAACAAAAGTCCAGTGTTGTTATTCACCGAGTCCGGTTTCTGGACAGAACAATCTAGAAACACACCCGTACATCGTAAAGTCATTTACAGATAAATTAAAGTGAGTTTTCACCATAGCTAAGAAATATATTTCTTTGAAAAAATTACTGAAAACACTCCAAAAGAGGGGAAAGTTAAGTGTTAGAAGATCGACTGACAACTTCATTTATCGGGACGTCCCTTTGGAAATCAAGAAAACGACAGTTGCATTGGCCGGGAATCGAACCCGGGCCTCCCGCGTGGCAGGCGAGAAATCTACCACTGAACCACCAATGCTTGAGGACGAAAACGCAAGGACGAGGGAAAATAGGAGGTAGCGCTGAAATGGACTGAAACTAAATATTTAACGTCAAATGAGACAAATGTGAAACAGAAATAAACAGATAAACTTGACTGGACCTGGAGTGACTGTGACGTGTTGTGTCGTCAGCAGCCACAGCTGATCCTACTATACTTACACTGACGACAGCGGCTGTTCCAACACCGTCCTCACTCCCTCCGACTGAACCGGTGTTTCTAAAAACATTCCCAGAAATTCTAACGACGTTCCAGACTGGAACAAACACGAGACAAAAACAAACAAAAACAAACACAAAACACGCTAAACAATCACCGATCAGATTTTCCTACTAAACGACAAGGCTAATTGGATAGAGAGCGCCACCGTTCGGTCAGCTTTAGGGTTTGTTAGGATCTCTGTGGGACTTTGTTATTATTGGTTTTCGCGGTCACTTGTTCGTTTGGACTTCAGGAACCACAGGTTCTGGTGGAAGCTTTACCGGAAGTGGTTCTGCTTCTGGTCAGGAAGCAGCTGGAGCTCAGTCAGTTACCGGAGCTACTGAGCTACCAGGTGTGGACCAGTGCTCCAGTGTACCATTGTCAACCAATGGTACGTCCACGCTGTTACTTCGGTTGAAAGTTACTTTATTCCTGCGAGAAGAAAAAAAAAATTTCCGCGGTCAAAATCCATTTCTCTTTCCGGGTCAAAACCTGACAACAAGAGTGAACCTGGATCCCACAGGTGACTGCACAGCGCCCCCCATGCTCTCCAAGTGAATTACACACATTTGACAACAGAACGCCAGCGAACACGTTTCGCTCCTGTGGTTCACAGTGATTGTTGTGTTTGTGTGAACCGTATATTTTGTAGTTTATTTAATGCTAGTCGAACACTTAGCATTAGCAGTACATAAACTACGTCATCACGTCTGTTTGTATGAATATGGTGACACTACACGTTGCTGTTCGTTGTGGGGATGTAGCTCAGTGGTAGAGCGCGTGCTTCGCATGTATGAGGTCCCGGGTTCAATCCCCGGCATCTCCAAATTTTTTTTTTCCATGGGCGGAAACTAAAAGCTCAGCGTAGTCGCTGTAACTTTGTCATTGTAGTAAAACCATGTTTGGACCCAGCCTTTGTATGAAGTCAGCTAAAAACAGTCACTGGTGAGTAAAAGATGTGGTTCCACTGGGGCTCGAACCCAGGACCTTCTGCGTGTAAAGCAGACGTGATAACCGCTACACTATGGAACCTTCTGCGAGCAACATCTGACATTTCCAAATATAAAGAGCTCTGTATGTACGTGTTGTTTTATCCGTAACTGGTCAGTAATGAAGCGGAGCCGCAGCTGTAGCTACGTCAACCGCTCACTGACGTCAGAGACAAACAAACTATTTAAAAATGGGTCGGTGTTCTGTCGGATTTGTACGCCCCTCCCCTTCCGGTCAGCTCTGAAGCGTCCTGTCAAACCCGGTCAGGTTCGACTAACTCAGACCGGATCAAACCTGATCACAAATTAATAACTAGACGCAGCCGATGTTTTTGTCCTCAGAGAAAAAAAAAGAACTGACAACCACCGTTAGCATCGTTAATACTGTTTATTTATTCACATTTATACATACTGTTTGATGTAATCGGACCAGACTGAGGTTTTTAATCAACTCTTATGATGACGTCACATAATACTGAAATAAATAAAGAATAAATAAATAAATAAATCTACTTCCTGTAGACGTGATTTTTACAGATGTGTTTCCTCTTCAGCTCCACCTTATCAATGCTCAAGGTTTTTGAGTTACTAACGTAACATATCACCCCCTGGTGGCTGCCTGCAGTACTGATGGATTCTGACTGACAGCTGAGGCTGGCTGCTGATTGGTCCCTCAGTCCTAGCTGACCGGATCAACGACCAGGACTTTACACTCCCTCTTGGCGATCTTGTCCAGTGACAGGAGGGATTTGTCCTGGGGAGGTAGGTACAACGGTCGACCCACAGGTGAACCAACAGGGGGCGTGATCGCTCGACGCTCCATGGCACTGCCGGTCCTGAAACCACGTAAAACCAGAACCTTTTAAAAACCAGGACCAGAGCTGATACATCTGAAGCCACACAGGTCACGTGGTTAGAGCTGACCTGACCTTTGACCCCCAGACTGATCTTGTTAATCACTGAGCGAGTCTCACCTCATGATGTGGGATCTGGACGGCTGCTGGTGAGAGAAGGACTGGGATCGACCCAGACTGGCCTGATGTCGGTCCAGCAGGTCGCGAACAGCCGGACTGGACGGACTGTTCTTACCTGCCAAGTCCGGTGACATCACAGTGACACGTCAGCGGCGACACATCATGATGTGAGGTGTTAGCTAACAGAGTGCGCACACAGGAAGTTCTTACGTGAGAGAGGGCGAGCGTCAGGCGGAGGGTTGGCCACGGACGCCGTGAACTGGAGCTTCAACTTCATGTGCTGACTCAGCTGAGAAGGCAGGACAAACAGCAGAGGTCAGAGGTCAGGGCAGAAGAAGACATGACAGGACCTGACCTGACCTGACGCCCACCGTTTTGTACCTCGTAAAGTCCTGGTTTGAGGACCTGGAAGTTGACGCTGAAGGACAGCGTGCTGCCTTTCCGACAGTGACCCAGGTTACTGAGAGGAGAGCGACACACCACTGAGGTCAGCGCCGCATCATCCACCTGACCCCGCCCCTCTGGAGTCCAGACCAGGCGGACAGCCAGGAAGTCCTGCAGGTTGTTGAGCAGGACATATTTGACCTTGAAGTGTTCTTTGACCTTGACCGTGCTCGGACAACTGGCCGTCATGACGAAGCGCGGTTGGTCCAGACGGATGCTCGGCAACCTGCGGACCACAGACGGTCAGTGACTTACTGACAACCCAAAGGTCAACCTGAGGTCACGACCAGAGGCAGAAACACTTCTCACCTGTAGTGGGTGTTGATGGAGTTAGTGAAAGGCATCTTGGGAGTGGACCACTGCAGCACAGCCACCAGGGGGACCTCCAAGCCCTGAATCACAATCACACTGTAAAAAAGGTGACCACAAGAGGGAGCTAATACCAGAGCAGACGGGTCCAGACCTCGGTGGACTCGTCCTGATCCGTCTCATTCAGGTGCAGCTGGAACAGGAAGTCCTGCTCCTCCAGAGAGCTGAGCATGCTGGGAAGGCGGGAGGCGGGGCTATCCACCTTGCAGAAAGAGGCCATTCCCACCTCACCTGACTGATGGCTGCAGGTGGAGAGGGAGGAGGTGGAGGTGATGACAAAAAAAGAAAGAAAGGAGGAGGAGAAACAGGAAACAAGAGGAGAGGGAGGAGAAGACGGGGGAGACGGGGGAGAAAGGGAAGGAGTACAGGACAATTTGGCAAACAGTGAAGTATTATTTAAAGCAGGGGTCGCAGCCGTACTATATATAAATATATTTATATATTTACTCTGAATACTGAACTGAATGTGTGAATTTTAGTCCAATTATTTTAGTAAAAAAAGTCTCTGTAACAATTATTAAAAATGTTATTACAGTTATTTTGACTTCTGTGCTTCAGGTTTTCATGTGATTGGTGTGTGTGTGTGTGTGTGTGTGTTGATCCAAAATGACTGACTTTATTTTCATTTTTCATACCAGAAATGAAAGACGACAAACCAAGGTGATGATTTTACCACAATTATTTACCACAACAGAGAGAGAGAGAGAGAGAGAGAGAGAGAGAGAGAGAGAGAGAACGCTGCCACAAATACAGCAGACTGTGTTGATGATTTTATCATTATTATTATTATTATTATTATTATTTTAACACTGATTTCTGTCATGTTTTACTTCAGTATCAGAGGACTTATTTATGACTCATTGTGTAAAGAACTGCAGCTGAGGTTTAACTGACGTCAGATGTCGTCATCAACACGACCACATCTCGCCCTCGTGACTTCATTAAACCGACTGTGAAGAACGTGACCCAGGGTCTGAGCGGGTGTCGTTCGTCTGAGGCTACGTTCACTTCACACCTCTTGTGGCTCAGCAGTTTGTTGATGTCACGGTTGTGGTTTCAAAACGTCAAAATATCGTGACACAGTGGTGCAGTGGGTGCAGTGGGTGCCCGTGTGTCGTGAATGTGAGGTGAACGTAGTCGGAGGAAGAGCTGAAGTAAAACGACAGATGAAAGAGCAGAGACACAGCAGTGACATGAGGAGACGTGAGGACCAGGACACGTACCTGTGTCTGTGGAGCAACAGAAACACAAAACTCAAACTAAAGCGCCCCCTGCCTGTCGGACCACAGAAAGGTGAAAATGAAAACGTCAAAACAACGAAAAACTGATGGAAATACTGAAATGAACAACATGGGTGTACAACCGCAGTACCACGACCTACCACACGTTGTCCACCAACAGCACAGAACCGTCTGGCATCATGGGAAGGTAGGAGGCGTTCAGGTTCGGCAAAATACGAAGGTCACGGACACTGACCTCCTCCTGAGAAGATTCATTTAACACTGGGGGAGACGGGGGGGGGGCATCTGTTAGCTGACGTGCTACGACATGCTAATCATTTCAACACAGAGCAGTAACTCTAGCTCTACCTTTGAGGACGGTCAGCTGTTTCCCACTGACGGTCATCTGCTTACAGCGGACAGTGGGTGGAGGCAGGACGGTCAGGGTGGTGCTCACTGTGGACCATGGAGATGGAGGTTACCATAAAGTGTCAACAAGTGTTGGGCAGGGGGCGCTATACTTCCGTACCCTGAGCCTTGAATGTGTTCAGGTCGTGTCTGAAGGTGTGAGTTGGTTCTCGTTGCTGTAAAACACTCAGGTAACCCAGTTCCTGCACCTCGGCTTTCTCCGCCTCCTTCTTCCACACGGTGACCATGACCTACGGACACAGACACCAGAGAGAGTTTCACCATCGCCATCACCTCCACACAGAAGCCCACGGAGAAAATCAGAGATTTTAGTTCAGACATAAATCTTAATCTGTTTGGTTTATTTGGCTGCCATTTCAACAAACAACAACTGAAATTCAAACCTAAATACAAACAAAACGTGGAAAAGAAGAAGTTCTCTGACCTTAACCTTCAGCGTGCTAACAGGAAGTTTGTCCAGAGAGACGGTCAGAGGGAAGATAACCTCATCCGTCAGCACCACCGGTTCATCTAAAGGAGACTGAAACCAGGAGCAATTATACGCTTGTATTGTTGAAAGCACATACTTAGCTTAGCTTAGCTTAGCCTGAGAGTATCCTAACAGTTCAAATCAGCCTCTAGGTTCACAGTAGTCTGACGAAGGCCTGTCCATAAAAATGTTTTGCTCTTTTTTTCCATGTGATTCCTATTTTTATGGAAACATAGGTGGCGCTATGAGATAAAGAAAATCAATGAAAGGACCAGGATGCACTGCTCTGGAGTCAGAACTGTACCTTTAAGTGTCAGGTCTAAAACTAAAGCACCACGGTACCTGGACAGGCGCCCGGCGGAACTCTCTGGACGACGTCCCTGAAGAGTTATGGATCAGCAGAGGTTTACAGTCCCTGAAGCTGCGGCAGCGAGAGTCCACCCTGCTGCCCAGAGCCGCGATGGCAGCCTCAGCAGCTGCGATGTAGTCCTCCTCGCCGTCGTCGTTGGCTTCGTCGCTGCTGCCCTGGTAGTCGTGGTGATGGTGATGCTGGTTCCCCCGGTGACGGCTGCCCTCGCCTGGACTCACGCTCGCCACCGCACACAGAGACCCGGCCAGTTCTCTCCACGCTCGGCCACTGGCCGACTCTGTGCCAAAACTTGCTGGTGTGCCGTCAATGCCCCCTGCTGGAGAGGGTAAAATGAGTGCACGTGATTCAAGAATGCAGAGGGAATCAAACCCTGATCTCAGTCCACAGAAAGTCCACAGAAAGTCCACAGAAAGTCCACACCTCTTCTGTAGTTGGTACTGTTTAGATGTTTGGTTCATTTAAATCTGTAGCTAGCTTTTAGCTAATTAGCCTTGCTGTGTAATTTACGGAGAGTTATTTCACCCTTCAAACTATTTTGTTTACCTGGTTTCGTGATTTTTGAAGAAAAATCTTGAATTAACGTTAGAGTTAAATTTAGACGTGTCGGAAAAACAAGCGGGAAAGAAAGGAAATTAAAAATGAACAAACGTCAAACGTGTCCTAAAAACAACAGTATTATCCATGTATTAACAGACCGGGTTAAGTCGTAGATTTACGGCTCTGGTATTTGATGAAAATCACATGGACATCTACTCAAAACTTTACGGTACCGTCGGGATTCTTCACGATTCTCTACAGTCTTTTGTCTGCCCCTCCTTCACCTCCTCCACCTGCTCCTCCTCCTCCTCCTCCTCTTACCGGTTTCTGCTGCGTCTCTACACCGCAGAACCAGCAGGAACCGGACCGTCTCCCCCAGGTACAGGTGACTCCTGCGGGGCAGAGTCCGGTACCGAGCCGGGTCCGATAGATCCGTGATGGGAACCGCGGGAAAATACATGAAGTATTCACACTGAGACTCCATCTCCATCATCTTCACCATCATCTGGAGCGGAAGTAGAATCTCACACACACACACACTTCCGCTCTGCTTTCTCACATTAAAACCACCGACTGAAAAGAAGGAGTGGCAGCGCCTCGCAGTGGCCACGTTTATGTACGACACGATAGGTTTCATTATTAAACTGACGTTGGTCAGTAACGTTCACCGGAACTGTTTTATCTGGTGTTTATTAGAAAATAAAAATGAACTTTTCTTTGTTTGACAACTGAATACATTTATTTAAAGCTTAAAAATATGAATAAATGATCAAATGACAAAAATAAGGTCTGTTATATTTTTTCTACATTTTTCTGATCAAAAATATTTTGGAACTATAATCATCTCAGCTCTGATGGTAAATATTTTACATGATGAGTTCATGTCAGTTATTGAAAAACACGAAACTTCATGGGTTCAAAAATAAAACAAATCCAAATCTAAGTGGTTAAATCATCTGTGGTTGAACTTTATTTTCAACATCACAACATTTACACACAAACATCTGAAGGAGAGAAGGACGTGATGAGACCCAGAGGTTTCAGGTTTAGTCCCCGACTGAGGCCTGGGTCAGGGTCACTGAGGTCATCCCCCGTCTGGTGACCCTGGCAGAGGCTCGAGGGTGAAACCCGCTGGTCCGACTCTGGTCCTGGTCTTCAGCTGCAGCCAAAGATCCTGACGGTTTGAAACCCAGCAGGTCTACACGGACCACGGACGGGATGTGAACCCAGGAGGTGCTGGAGGACTCGAGGTCGGATCGACGCCATCTCTGGTCACTGACTCTGTCTCTCGGACCCTGAACATCTCCAACCACAGCAGAGGTGCTGCAGGAGAACGGGCCTGACGGTTTGGTCCCTCAGGCCGTAGATCAGCGGACTCAGACAGCGCGGCACGATGATGACGACCAGGTACAGAAGGATCTGGACTCTGATGGCCGTGGCCTTGGGCAGGCTGCTGTGCACGGAGAAGAGGATGGGGTGGTGAATGGCCGACAGGAGACTGAGGACCAGCTGGACCAGGTGCAGCAGCAGAGTCTTACGGGCCTTACGGGCCGACGATTTGTTCGTAGTTGCGGACTTAGCCGCCAGGACCACGCCGACGTAGGTGGACGCAATCACCACAGACCCCGACGCGAAGAGGAAACCGAAGTAGGCCTTGCTGTAGAGGTCAGAGGCGGGGTCGCTGAAAATGTTCTGTTGACCGCAGACGTCCACCATGAGCACGGAGTCCAGGGCCCGGAACCGCAGGAGCAGCAGGACCCGCGTCAGCACGTTGAGAGCGCTGAAGGCCCAGACACCGGCGACGGCCTGGGCCGTGGTCTGGATGGTGACGATGGTGGGGTACCTCAGGGGGTCGCACACGGCCACGAACCGCTCCAGCGACATCATCGTCAGGGTCAGAGGCGAGACGCCGTTGAAGAAGTTCCCCAGCAGCAGCGCGGCTGTGCAGGGGACGTAGGTGGTCCGCACTCTGGCGCTGGCGATCAGAAACATGACCTGGCTGTAGGCGATCTGACAGGTGTCGGCCACCAGGAGGTTCTGGAGCAGGATGTAGCGAGACGTGTGGTAAAAGACGGCCTTACTGCCCAGGGTGAAGATGATGGTGCTGTTAATGTAGAGGAAGACACAAGAGGGCGCTGTGGTCATGATGATGAAGAGCCAATACTCCTCCAGCTGCGGAGGCGGACGCAGCAGCGTGGTGTTAGCCGCGGACTGGTCGCTGGAGCTCATGTGACCACGGACGCAGCGCGTTCAAACCCTGGAGCTGCTCTGAGGCTGAGGCTAATGAGCGGGAGGAGAGACCACCGTGAGCCGCCCCGGTGACGTCATCACCCGCCATCGCTGCCGTCTGATTGGTTGATGCTGACGCACACAGGAGTGCCAAAGAAAAGTTTCTGAAGTTACTCTGAAGCTGCGGAAAAAGACAACACACACACACACACACACACACACACACACACACACACACTGAGATTCAAACAAACTGCTGTTGACGGCTTTGACCAATCACGGCGCAGCTAGTAACTTAAACAGGAAACAGACTTTTCCTCAGCGTGGACTTTTCTTCTTTCCTTTCTGTTTGAAATAAATGGACTTTTTTACCAAATGTTGAATTCATCCTGTGGCCCACGTCTCTGTCAGGGGTGTGGAACCCCAGGTTTGACCTCCTGGGTTAGAGCCAATCCCAGTCAGGACAGTTGGTACCTCCCAGTGGACTCACCACCTGCAGGAAGGTTCGGGGGGGGGGGGGGGGGGGGGGCGGGGG
>NC_024325.1:16753576-16754313 GCF_000523025.1 Cynoglossus semilaevis
GGATGGATGGATGGATGGATGGATGGACGGATGGGCGGATGGATGATGGATGGATGATGGATCCTGTGTTGGTTCTTTGGTTCTAGTTCTCTGCTCCAGAACCGTTCTGAGGCTGACATCACCGAGGTAACATTCAGCTCCAGAACTTTGTTGTTTGTTTTCTGAACTTTGAGCTCGGCTGTGACTTTGTCTCTGGAGTGAAAATCCCAGACGTCGTCAGTCGTTCTCCGTCAACAGACCCCGAGGAGCGAGCGGTCGGTCGGTCCACACTGACTGACTGTTTATTTGAATATTTAATGAGTTTTAATGAGACACCAGGAGAGACGCTGGTGTGGTGGGACAGACGTCCACGTCCAAATCCAGCACAACATCGACGGTCATGTGACTGTGAGCCGTGTGACATCATCACCAGAGCTGAGGCCTTCGGTCTTCGACCCAGAAACAAACAGTTCTGATCTGTGATGACTGCAGGAACCGGGTCCTTCTGGAACCGGGTCCTTCTGGAACCGTTCTCCCCGGTCTGTGGACAGACGGACATGGACTCCTCATCACGAGGAGAGACACACGAGAACATCTAGTGACACCTAGTGTAGCAGTACCACAGCTGAAGACCAGTACACACCGGTACACACACATCACATCCACTGTCCAATCAGCATGAAGGAAACCAACCTCCACATGGCTGGGCGAAAAACTCCCTCGGGTTCTGACCCACTGACCCCCACTGACCCCCACTG
>NC_024325.1:16754436-16760636 GCF_000523025.1 Cynoglossus semilaevis
GGACGGTCTACGGGACGGTCTACAGGACGGTCTGAGAAGAACCTGGGATCAGACGGGGTCTGTGCTGGTTCTGGATAGACCAGTCAGAGAGTGGATCAGGTTCTAGTCAACTTTAGTCCAGGAGAGTTGACCTTTGACCTGAGGACAGGACAGAGGAGGCGACAGTGACATCACTGTCCTCTCATGTTTGTGGGTCAAAGGTTAAAAACTTAACTTAACTGTGTTTGTTTGTTTTTTCTCCGTGTTTTTCTTCTGTATCCTCAGGGTTTAATTCTGACAAACAGCCACAAGGGGCATCGCTATCAACAATATTTACGACACAGGTTAATGAGCCGCGCTCTGATGAATAATTAATTTGATGTGATGAGTTCTCAGGAGAGGGAGAGGGAACGTTCCAGAGAGACCAACCCAACAAGTTTGGAGAAAGTTCCACCTTGACTGACCCCTTCAGGAAGTTCTGGTTCTGCAGCAACTCACGGAAGGCCCAAACAGCCAACAGCAGGGGGCAGCAGCGGGTTCAGCTGAGATCACTTTGATGATCTTTGATGTGATGCACACACACATATACACGTGTTTGTATACAGTTATACTTGAACATAAACATGTATGTATGTGTAGAAATACATGTTCCAGCATGGGGGTCTTTGGAACACGCACCGACCACAGGGGGCGCCGTTAAGTACGTGACTACTATGAAGCTCGAACTCAAGTCACGGTGATGTCACGGTGATGTCACGGTGATGTCACGGTGATGTCCGTCCGTGGGTCCACGAAGGCATGGCTGACCGCGCGGTTTCACCTCCAGACTGGAACGTTCGTCTCTTCTCACAGGAGGAAATCACCTGACCAGGGGTGGAGGAGATCATTGGTCGGTGGTGGGTCACGTGGCCTGTTTACATCACAGAGCTGTCGTGAAGAAAAAGCCGATGTGAAGAGTGTGGAGAAGACAAGTGAGCAGCTGCTCTGCAAGGAGAGCAGCGGCGCCTCCTGCTGTCTGAGGAGGATCTTCTCACATGAGAACGTTCCTGATGTTCCTCTGCACGAATGTCTCCGTCAGCGAACAACACCACAGCTGCCCAGCTGTATATGGGGCACCTGGAGAGGGCGCTGCTCTCCACGCTGACCTCCGTGCCCTGCGGCGTCTTCCTCTTCGTGAACGCCACCATGTTGTTCACCCTGAGGAGTAAGGCCGTGTTCCGTGACACCTCTCGCTACGTTCTCCTCTTCAACCTGCTGGTGACCGACACCGTCCACATCGCCGTCAGTCAGGTTCTCTACCTCATCGCCTCCAGCCACGTTCTACTGACCTACCCCGTGTGCGGCGTCTTCAACATGCTCGCCAAGCTCACCAACGAGGTCTCTCCGCTCACCCTGGTGGCCATGTCTCTGGAGCGCTACGTGGCCGTGTGCTTCCCGTTCAGGCACGCCGCCCTCACCGGACCCAGGAACACGGCGGCGGCCATACTGGCGGTCTGGCTCTTCAGCTCCATGAACATCCTGACCCGGGTCCTCCTGCTCCTGGACTTCCCCTTCCAGCAGCTGGACTCCCTGTGGATGACGGAGTTCTGCTCGGACTTCGCCATGATGGTCGGACCGGTGTCCGCCCAGTACGACAGGGCCTACACCTGCTCCCTGTTCGTGCTGGCGGCCGTCTCCATTTTCGCCTCCTACGTGGGCGTGGCCACGGCGGCCAGGTCCGCGTCCACAGACAGAGAGTCGGTGGCCAGGATTCGAACCACCCTGCTGCTGCACCTGGTGCAGCTGGGCCTGAGCCTGTCGTCCACCGTCTACCTGTCCGTCCTGGTGCTGCTGTTCACGGCCTACAGTCGCCTCATGTTCATCCGACTCCAGAACGTTCTCTACGTGTTGATTTTTATTTTCCCGCGCTGCCTGAGTTCACTCATCTACGGCATCAGAGACCAGACCATCAGACTGGCTCTGGTCCAGAACCTCTGGTGTTTCAAGAACAGCCAAAACCAGCGTCTGAGAAAAAACAGAGTTCATCACTGGTTTAACAACGACTTACTGAGTTAAAGAATGATGACCGGGTGTGGTCGGCTGTACCGGGGGATGTCGGCTGGACCGGGGGTTGTCGGCTGTGCCAGGTGATGTCGGCTGGACCGGGGGTTGTCGGCTGTGCCAGGTGATGTCGGCTGGACCGGGGGTTGTCGGCTGTGCCAGGTGATGTCGGCTGGACCGGGGGTTGTCGGCTGTGCCAGGTGATGTCGGCTGTACCGGGGGATGTCGGCTGTACCAGGTGTGGTCGGCTGTGCTGGGTGATGGTCAGTCTGAATTGAATCCACTTCCTGTTTGTGGTGGATTCACTGTGAAAGTTTAAAGTTCACTTCTTCTCTGACGATGATTGACTTTTTCTGACTTGAATCCCTCGTCTTTGACCTTTGACCTCTCCTCACTGCTGACTTTGATGAAGAAACATTTCATTTTTTTGCAGCAGATTTAAAACCTGAACGACCTCACGCTGGTACCAGATTCCTGGTACGACATGGAGAAGACACGAGGTCAGAGGTCAGAGCAGCTGGAGTTCATCACCAACGTTTAGTGTTTAATAAAATAAAATAAATTAAAAAAAATATATATATATAATCCTCCTCTTAGTGGCCCTGACACTGTGTGGCGCTGTCTCCCTCTCTGTCCCCCTCTCTGTCTCCCTCTCTGTCCCCCTCTCTGTCCCCCTCTCTGTCTTCCTCTCTGTCTCCCTCTCTGTCCCCCTCTCTGTCTCTGTCTCATCCAGACACGGTGCTGTTGTTGATCCACCTCGACCTTACAGCAAGAAGGTCACTGGTTCAATCCCCACATCTAACTGTTCTCCCTGTGTGTGTGTGTGTGTGTGCTCCAGCCCCCACCACCCTGAGAAGACCACCAGTGACCCAGTGACCCTCTGGTTCTGTTTGACCTTTGACCTCACCTTGACACACACACACACACACAGTCTCGCTGTAAGAAAAGTCCAGTGACTGAGTTCTAAACTTTCAGTCCCAGCGGGTCGTCGGTTCATGTGGGGGTGGGACTAACTGACAGAGAACGATGACATCACTGTTCACTGGTCATGTGACAGCGGCGGATAAACACAGAGAGACGCAGGTGTGAGTGCTGCAGAGCTGTTGGCCCTCCGGTGGTGAGCGGCAGCCACTGCTCCCAGAAGGTCCAGTCATGTGACTTTGTTTGGTCCAATTTCACAGAACACGCTTGTCTGTGTCCGTGGCAGATGGTGTTCGATTCCCTGGGACATGTCGTCCTCTGCTAACGTCACTCGACTGGCTGTGGTGGAGAGAGCCGCGTTGGCCACGCTGACCTCGCTGACCGGCTTCGTCTTCTTCTGCGTCAACGTCACCCTGATGGTCACCCTGAGGGGCAGGGCCGTGTTCCGTGACACGTCCCGTTACGTGCTGCTCTTCAACCTGCTGTTCGCCGACACGCTGCAGATGTCCCTCAGCCAGCTGCTCTACCTGCTGTCCGTCTTCAGGGTCCTGCTGACCTTCCCCGTCTGCGGCTTCATGGTGATGCTCAGCAACGCCACCAGCGAGATCTCGCCGCTCACACTGGTGGTCATGTCTCTGGAGCGGTACGTGGCCGTGTGCCACCCGCTGAGGTACGGCGTGATCGTCAACAACAAGAACACGACGGCGGCCGTGCTGGCGGTCTGGGCCGCGAGCTGCGTCAACACGTTGGCCCGGGTCTTCCTGTTCCTGGAGATTCCCTTGGCACTGGACTCTCTGCAGATGAACGACTTCTGCAGCTCCACCGTCATGTTCCACAGCCCCTCCATGCTGGAGTACAACAAGGCCTACACCGCTTTCCTCTTCCTCTCCTCCACCGTGACCATCGTGGCCTCGTACGTGGGCGTGATCATCGCCGCCAGGTCGGCGTCGGTGGACGACTCCTCGGCGAGCAAAGCCCGGAACACGCTGCTGCTGCACCTGTTCCAGCTGGGCCTCAGCCTGATGTCCACCATGGCCAACGCGCTGCTGGCCGCCATGTACAGGGTCCTGCCCAGGAGGGCGCTGTTGCTCGCCATGAACTTCATGTACATCTTTGTGTTCCTCCTGCCCCGGTGTCTGAGCGCCTTCATTTACGGAGTCAGGGATCGGACCATCAGAACCGCCCTGTTCTACAACGTCTGCTGTGGAAGAAACTGTGGAAGAAACTTCAAGAGCTCTCTCTTTAAAAGAAAACAACAACAGGCCTCACACTGAGAACTGGTGCCCTCTAGAGGACGAAACGATCCTCTGTACCAGTGGTTCTTAAAGTTTTGATACTCTGTACCACCTGAGAAAACATGGAGCTCTCTGACCACCACGATGACCACCACGACAGCAGCCGAGGCCGTCTCCTCCTGTTAGCTCCACCAGAGATATTTATAAAGATGTTTGTGTTTAAATGTTGTATTAATTGTGCCTGGTATGTTTCAGATTTTCACGTTTATATTTTCAGTTGAAAATATAAACGTGAAAATGTGAATTTTCCCCCACATACCACTAGAGAGCGCTCACGTACAGAACCACTGTTGAATAAAGTAAAGGCTTTACTACATTCATTTTGGTATTTGTTTTTATTTGCTTGAAATGAAGTCACAGACGGAGGAGGGAGAATAAAACAAAAACCCTCATTTTCCTAATAAAGTTTTTTTTCATTAAAAACAACTTCTGACCATTTTTGTCACAACAGGAACAAACGTAAAAACAAACAACTTTTAACTCAGAAACGTGTTAAACAGGAAAATGTACTTTAGTCTTTTGTTTTGTTTTTTGTCCAAAACCACAGTTCAACCGTCGTCTTCGTTTAAAAACAAACTCAACACAAAACTAGAACTGAGCTGGAGGTCAAAGGTCAGCGAGAGAGGAGTGGGAGGTCACTGGAGTTCATGATGAGACTGGAGTCCAGGTTCAGGCTCTCTGAAAACACAAACCACTCAGTCACTGCACCGTCCTCGATCAAGTTGGTGAGACGTGAGTGACAGTCTTTCAGCTTTAGCGCCCCCACCTGGTTCCCCAAAAACTCACCCTGGTCAAAGTTGAGTTTCTTAGTGGACGATCCATCGCCGAGGCCTTCGATGTCGACGAGGTCGCTGTTCACGTCCGAGTCGTTGAGTGCGCTCAGAGTCACGTCTGTGTGGGCGGAGCAAGGAGGCAGAGAGGGGAAAGTGTTGAGGAGACGTCACAATCTGATTGGACGACAGTCGCTGCATGTCAGTTCTCACCTGCTGTCTTTTGTTTTTTGATGGACGGGGCCAAAGAGGGGCTAGCCTGTCGTCCGGTTGCCACGACAACCTGTGATGGCACCGCCATCATGGCGGGAGCTGAGGAGGCGGTGGACGCTCCCACAGTGGGCGGAGCTACAGAGACTGACGACTTTTTCACACCCTTTTTTGGAGATTCGGAGGAAATGGGAACTCTGCTGTCTTCATACAACTTCCTCTTCACCGTGCTCTTTATCTGAGCTCTGCGGAGGAGTGACAGTCGATCGATCGATCAATCGATCAATCAATAAGGCTTTACTTCTTTACCCAGTCAATGTCTGTCTAGGTTTATACTGGAGCAAATACACAGGGGGCGCTGTTAACTGCTTCAGGAGTCAGGTGATGTTTGGTGTGTTTGCTGGAAACACCAGGGCGGGATTAGAACCTGTGACCTCCCAGTCAGCCGAAATAATAAACTAATAATTAACCTTAATGAGTTACCAACTAGTAGACAAAGTAAATAACTGATGAGCAAATCAAAATGGCTGAACATCGTCATGACAACAGTCACCAACAGACAAACCACTGACAAACTGAATGGTTGGTGTTTTAACTAGGGTTCAAAGGTTACCGTTTTATTTTGATGTTAGTTATGACGTCAGGGTTCAATCCCTCAAACTTACACCGTTCTCTCTTTGATGACCGTGCTGATGTTGTTCAGGTCGTCTCCAAAGCGGCGCACGGCCAAACGCAGCATCTCGATCTCTGTCTCCGTCCATTTGGCTCTGAGGACAGGGACATGTCCAAAAAAGTGTCAACAGGGATTTGAAGTATTTTCAACTGTTGTCTTCAAACCATGAACACGTTTCTATTAGAGCTGGAAGAAAATCTCCATCCACTGAAGTCTCTCCTGATCCCAGATCAATCTCCTCAGTCATTGATCAGTTCTTGATTTTTTTTCCTCCCCAACTCCCAGTCCAACATTCCTGGTGTTGGTTCATGT
>NC_024325.1:16760678-16772741 GCF_000523025.1 Cynoglossus semilaevis
AAAGTGTAGATCCGTTGGTTCCAGGGGTAGGAACTTATTTTCAGATGGAACAGAGTCTGAGACTAGGATCACACTGGGGGGGGGGCAGAGTCTGAGACTAGGATCACACTCTGTATATTGCAGTATAACTTTGTTCCCTCTCTGTATCGCGGTTCTTCTTTAACTGTCCTCTCATTATCTCGACTCTACTTCGTGGATTTACTCTTTTCGCGGTGGGTCTTGAAACTAAACTACTGCGATAGGAGAGGGACCACTGTATCACGACATCGTTGACCCTGTATCGTGATACGTATGGTATCGACAGATTCTTGCCACTAAACACTCCCAGCTATTATGGGAGTTGGAAAACAAGGTGAGCAATTTTCATTTTCCTCCCTGCTTCATCTGTGATGATGTCATTTAGTATTTCTGTATAAACTCATCCACAGGTAAAGGTGTGTACAGTGATTTACCCTGCAGGACTGGAGTCTGACACTGGGTGGAGCTGCATGGTCAGTTCTCCTAGTTTAGTGAAAGCAGCTCCTGCTGCTGAGAAAATCTCTCCCACCTGTGGGGTCAAAGGTCAACATAGGTCAAGTCAACTCAGACGACACGTTCACTGTAGCTCAGATAATTGATAACCAATCACATCAAACACTACAGCAATAATAATCCTGATCAATAAATGCATTTGTTCCAGAGCAGAGGAAGAGAAACTCTGGATGTGGGTGAGAGTCAGGGACAAGAGAGGAGGGGGAGTCAGGGGAGTCAGGGGTGAACAGTGACAAAAGAACACCGGCAAAGTTCAAAGGTCAGGTTTCAGCAGACAGTAGTGAGACCTGCTATGATGTCTGGTTCAGAGACTGTGACTCTGTTCTACCAAAACGACCATCAAACCAACTTCAACTGCACATCACACCATTTGTCACGATATTGACCTAAATACGAAAAACCAGCCGCGAAGTGTTGGTGTTGTTAACGCACAGGTGTGTGGAGGGAGTAGAAACTCACCTTCGCAGACGCTGAAGTCATCTCACTGACGTAACTGAAGCGTTTTCACTGTCAAAATAGAGCTCAAAGCTAGCTAACACAGGTAGCATTTGCAAACGTTAGCTAACTAACCGGTGCTAACGTCCTTCCATCAAAAAACATCTACGATATTCTAAAAGAGAACGGGGCTGGGACAAACTCGCCGTGGTTGGATACGTTTGGAAATCGTTAAACATAACATGATCGAAAGAAATGACCGATTTGAAACCAAAAACAAAAGAAAGCGCGGCGCGGAAGGAAAGACGCCAGTCTCGAAAATCTGTTACCGTATAGGTCAGTGAAGCCGGAAGAGGCGGGCAAAGCGCTTCATACTTCTTATTTGCTGTCTTCATCAACAAAGAGACGCTGTGATTGGCCGACCGTAGTGCGTCTTACGGCAAAGCCCGAACTCCTCCGACTGCAACCGAATTGAAACGAGTCAGCTGACCGCCTTCTTTTGACTGACTCCAGAATATGTCGAAGGTGATTGGTTCGTTTACGAAAGGAGGTGGGGAGTAGTCGTGTAGCGTTTCCTGATTGGACACCGAGGTGCTGCGTTAACCGAGTTTTTCCGAGAAGACCCGATTCCTGAGGATCAGCTGACCTGCCTGGTGCTTCGACAACTGTCAGGAAAGGACGTTTCTCTGTGGTGGAATTAAAATAAAAATTGCACAAAATCGAACAGTTCAGCGCTGACATGCCGTCACTGCTGTTCTGCGGGCCAAAGATGGCCGCCTGCGGGATCGTTATCAGCATCTGGGGGGTCATCATGTTGGTAAGAACCGTGGGGCATTGGCAGCTGACTAATTCCTGGATAGGATATGAAGACGAACACACGAGTTATGTTTCATTTTAAACAGTAGATGTATAATTATTTTCTACGTTGTTAAAAAACATTTTAATGGCGTCTATTTGTGTTAAATAATATCGCGTGTCGCGACTCAAACCGTGAAAAACGACCGACTTCAGTGGATAGACGGAGCCCGAGCCGGGATCACACCGCTGTAGCCGAGCTCCGCTCACGGCGGCAAATGATCAGTAAATGTGTTGTTGTTAATGTCAAACATTTAGTTCCGGGATGTCGATAAATGTGTTGAAGGATTTACTGTATAAAAACGACTCAATGACCGATGGTTCGTACAGTACGTAACGACTACACTGTGACTGGTCAACGAAGCCACTGCAGATGAATCATGTGACTTTCAAAACAGGAAGTAGTATTTCCTATTATAGCTGGCATCAAGACTTGACTTCCTCCTTATCCTCCAGCCTGAAGTCTGTACCAAAGTTATCCATTTCACACTGCTGCCCCCACAGGAAGTTCAGATGTTTTGGTGACTTCTGTTGTTGGGTTCTTCCAGGGAATGCTGGGAATCTTCTTCAGCGCCAAGTCGGCCGTGTTGATCGAGGACGTCCCGTTCACCGAGGAGGACATCCGCAACGAGTAAGTGACCGTTTCAGTTGTTGGGTCAAATCGAACTCGTTTTTCTTTCTGTATTTGTTTTAGAACACGTACTGTAACTGTTGAGTAGTCACATGGTCCGTGGATACTGTTCTTTCATTGGTTCTAGTCCCAGCTCTAACTGCTGCATGTGTAGCGTCAGGGTCAGTCCAGAAACATGCAGATGACAGATCAGTGTTGTTGACCGGATCTCCTCCTCTTCCTCTTCCTCCTTCTCTGTCCACAGTAAAAATCCTCCTCTCAACATCTACAACCTCTACAGTCAGGTCGGCATCAACTGCTTCATCGCGGCGGCCGTCTACGTGGTGGTGGGCGCCATCTCCCTGTGTCAGGTGCGACTGAACAAACGTCAGGAGTACATGGTGACATAGGAGTGTGACCTGCGACCTCTGGTGGTGCTCGGACGACGCTGCGATTTATTTATTTTCTAATGAAAACCGTTGTCTTTTGTGATGTTTGTTGTATGAAAAGTCCCATCATTCCTGAAGTGGTCGTTGTGCACGTGTGTGAACGTGAACGGTTTGTGTTTGTGTTCGTCACCAGGTGGTGCTGAAGTGATGTTTGTGTTTAAAATGGAATTTAAACAAGTGTAAAAGTTGATCTGCTGAAAACTGTGTAATAAAAGTGTTAAGGTTTAAATCAAGGTGTCGTCTCTTCAGTGGAGAAAACAGCTGAGGGTGAGAGACGACAATCAAAGAGCAAGAAAAAAAAAGTGGTGGTGAATGGGGGGGGGGCAGTCGTCAACAATCTGGAGCTGTGATAGTTGTGATGATAGAGGGCGATGTACTGTGATATACTGTAGGTACGACGGTGTCTGTGAGTCCAGGCCAAACCATGTTATTTCTAATCAACTTTATTAAAAATATCAACACACACGAGGTGCAAAGAACAAAACCAATTTTACAATGAAAATATTTTTTTGGCAAAGTGACAGCTGACCAATCTATGAATGAATTTACCAATGAGGGAATGAACTTTGTTGTTTATATCTGATGACATCACACTTTATACATTCAAACAAAAAAACCCAAATCTACAAAAATAGATCGTCTGCATTTGAAACATTTGCTCTGGTTCATCGACTGACTTTTATTCACATATAAACAAGTTAATACGATGCTAACCCAGCACTGCGCTAGGCTAAGCTCCCAGCTGTTGGCAGGCAAAAGCTAATGCTAATCTGAGCCGATATAGAAGTTGTTTTCACAAAACCAAAAAGAATTGTTAGCAAAATGTGAGGTCAAAGTTCATAGAAGATTGACACCCATCTGTAGCAGTGTTGCCATGGAAACACCAAGATTAAAAAAACTTACAGTGGGCAACAAGACTTTCCTGCGGGTAACAGTTAGCATTGTTTAAATGACAACCATTAGCCCATCAGTAGATGTTGTAGTTTTAGCTTCTTTTAGATAAATTGACCTTCGTCGTGTCAACGTTAGCTTGGCGCTACATTAGCTTTAACCAAACTGATCGCTAGTCCTCGACTTCACTGAAGCACTTCTACATCTTTATCCTTCGCTTTGCTGAATATGAGCACTTGATCTCAACACAATTCTAGTCGAACCTGTGACGTTAGCGCTAGCCGTTTTGTCAACATTATCCGTTTTAACCAATAAAAATGTTCGTTCCTGTTAATTAGACGTCAGCAGATTCAGTTAAAAAGTAAACAAGAGCTCATGTCACAGTCAGCAGCTGTCCATACTTAACGTCGCCCGTGACTGTCCCGACAAAGAAGAAAATAAAGGAGTATAATGTTAGCTACAGGTGACGTTTGATGTTGTTTACATTTTAAAACCTGACGTGCACGTACGTGCACCCTGTGGTAACTTCTCTGAATCAGGGCGATCTTTTTAATCATCTTGTCCTGACGTGGAAACGTCGGCTCTCACTACCTGACGAACAGCTGCTGCAGGTACGACTGCGTCAGTCCACGCAGCTCCTCCAGGGCGTAGTCCTCGGGCATCGGCAGTCGGGTGATGTGGGGCGCTAACTGAGCCAGGGGGAGACCGAGGGAGTCAGAGGTGGAGTCGCCCTGCTGCAGACTGAGCACCATCCGAAGGATGTTAGCGACACGCTTCGCCATCTCTGTGAGAGCGGAGGGGGCGGGGTTACATAAGAAGGGGCGGGGTTACACACATTTAATTCATACAAAGCTAACCTCGTTCGTTAGCTTGTAGTGTGTAAAAATCACCTGACTGGGCCAGGCGGTCTCTGGCTGTGGCACAGGGCAGGTGTTCGATTCTGCCACAGAGTGAAGTCACATCAGTGTAGAGTCGCTCCAACTCATAACCAGTGTTTTCCATCTGAACACACACACACACACGCAGAGTTACATCGGTTCTAAAATAAAAAGCATTAACACCAAGACCCTCTGGGTCCAATGACAGAGAGACAGGGACAGAGACCTGCTGGATCTGCTGCAGACCCTTGACGACCCTGATGTAGTCCAGGTAGACCTTCCCGGCTGTGTCCCAGTCCTGGACGCTGCTGCTGTGTTCAGGAACAGCCAGACCTTCCAGGAACTCCAGCAGGAAGTCGTGGTTGTCGTTGATGATACAGTCTGTAGAGGAGAGACACCAGAGACGTTAGGACTGTTGGCAGGACTGTAATCCTTGTATCCAGAAGAGGGCGCTGTTCTGGATACAGCAGCATGTTTTATCTGCTCTATAGCTAAGAGCCACAAGGGGGCAGAGTCAGACCTGAGGCCAGGTGTTGGATCACCAGACGGTGACACTGGTTCCAGTGTCCGGCTCGGTACAGGTGCAGCGCCTCCTGTTGTTTGTCTCCATGTCTGCGGGCCCGTGTGGCCTTGGCTTCGTGGATCCAGGTCTCTGGGATCAGCAGTCTCTCTGTGAGGAAACGCTCTCGGCGCAGAAACTCCTCTGTCGCCCTCAGGGGGCAGTGTAGGCTCAGCATCTCCCTGACAGCTCGCTCCCGCTGGCTGAAGACAGAAGAAGAAGAAGAACAACAACAACAATTTGTCAACCAGGTTGTGGCTGTATGATAGTGCTGCCCTCTGGTGGAGATGCTTGGTGCTGTCAGTTAGATTTTTTTTTGTTTTTTTTTTGATGAATGACGAGGTGAAAGAACGGACCCCGGCTCAGGAATGTGCAGCAGGATGAAGATGGCCATGTGCCACAGGCCGGCACTCTCCAGCTGGGCGGCGTAGCTGGTGTGCAGCAGCCCCTGACGGGCGGAGCTCAGGTGGCTGTAGTGCAGAGACTGCAGCACCCCCCACAGGTGCCAGCTCAGACGATAGTCCAGACGCTGGGGGGTGACGGTCAGAGGGTCCAGGAGCTGCTGCAGGCCGTAGTGTCTGCAGGAGGAGGTCAGAGGTCACTCAAACATGACTTGTCTAAGACACAGAACTCAGTCGATACCTCAGGCTGCCACTAGATGGCGTGTTACCTGTCACTGTAGAGTTTGAGCAGATGAAAGCACAGGTCGTACAGCTGTCGTTTGGACTCTTCATCCTCCTCCTCCTCCTCCTCCTCCTCCTCCAGGTAGGGGGGCAGCGGAGCACAGGCGTACCTCCCTCCTTCTCCGGAGCCCTGCAGCAGACGTGAAACTAGGTTTTCAGTTCTCAGTTCCAGACCCCCCTCACAGAGTGAAGGTCAGAGGTCTGACCTTGAAGGCAGCTTGGTATTTGTCCAGGGCGTCGGCCACCGAGGCGGTCGGAGGCAGCATGAACCACAGATGAACGGCCACGCAGCGTTTCCAGTCCAGCTGGCCGCAGACGTTGACCAGGGAGTCGGACGACTGCCACACCTGAGGAGAGACAGAACCAGACCCTGAGGAACACTTCTCCACCTACGACCGTTAGAACCCACCGACGTTCTCTCACAGGTTTTCCCGCCAGCAGCGTGAAGATGCGCAGACGCTCCTCCGACACGTACAGCTCGGTCTGCATGCGGTTCCAGTCAGCCAGTTGAAGGGTCAGAAGGTCACGGCAGTGCTGCGAGCCCGCGGCCTGAGACAGCAGCAGCGCCAGGCGGTGGTCACCTGAGGAACCGATGGACGCCAGCGGTGTGAGAAGGTTCTTAAAAGTTAGGCTGCAGAGACAGCGCCCCCTGTCTGACGGTCTACTGCTGCCTCTAGTGGTCAGTTAAGCCTCTTTTAAATAAACTCCTTTATTTTTCTCTCTAAGCCGTCATTGAATTAAAGAACACGACCTTCAGTCGACCTTCAGTCGACCTTCAGTCTCCGTGGAGAACGTTCTCACCTTCTTTCTGAGCGAGCTGACACGCCTCGCTGATGCGGTTTCCTGTGAGGTAGCTGAAAATGGCCTCCACGTGACAACCTTTCCCTGCTACAGACACCTCCTCCTCTACCCTGGAGGTGGCGCCGCAAGACAGCCAGGCAGAGAAGGTCCGCCTCCTCTCCAGCTGCTGCTGGTAGTCACTGAGGGCGTTGGTGTCCAGATCCTGGTCCGCGGGGCTGAGGCGGCCCCACAGGGCCTCACAGAGGGTCCAGACCTCGGCCCAGTGTCGCAGCAGAGCTGCAGGAGGACAGAGACGGACGGTTAGAGTCTGAGACCGCGCCGTGACATCATCATCATCATCATCATCATCATCATCATCATCATCATCATCATCATCGTCGTCCCTGCTGCTCCACTCACCGTCTGCGTGTCCGTGCTTGTCGTTGAGCTCTGTGATCCACTTGGCGTACTGGTGCAGCGCTGACACACCGGGCCGCGGGGCCACCAGGGGGCAGGCAGACTCCTCTGTGGTGCTGATGGTGCTGTGCTCCAGACAGATTTCCAGGGGGCGCTGCAGTATAGTCTGACTGTAATCGTCCTCCTCTTCCTCCTCACCGGTCTTCGTCACGGGGGAGTCCAGACCCTGGACCCGCTCGAGGACCACCTTATAAGGACTCTGAGCCAGTCTGTGGGAGAGTTGATGATGTCACCGGTCGCGGTTGTGTTCGACGACCATGAAAAGGACGACGTTGGTGTTTACTCACGGTTTGTTCCTGGCAGGTTTTGGCAGGAAGCTGAAGTCCGTCTTGGGGTCCAGTTCCTGCAGCTCCAGCTGTTTGGAGGTCCTTGAACTCAGACCATCTCCGCAGTGAGCCAGGGTCCAGCCGGGACCCCAGCCGACCCGAAAGGACCGGCCCATGAAGAGACCGGCGTCCATCAACAGCCCCCCCTGTCAGACAGGTTTGACCCGGTTTAACCACTGACCACAGGTTAACCATGGTTCATGAAGGAAGTGACCTTTGAACTGACCTTTCCCAGAGTCACCGACTCTTTCAGGGGGACGGGGCCACCCAGCCGCCGCACACCCACCGTCCTGATGGTCGGCTCGGGGACTCGAGGGGGGAGCAGAAAGGAGGAGGCCGGCTTCGACCACTGAGGGCGGTGGGGGGAGTCACCCACTGCGGGAGACACTTGGGAGAGAGATGTAGGAGGGGGAGGAAGACGGGGGGAGTCTGGGAACTGAGAAACGAGGCACGAGGTAAAACGGGCCTGAAGAAGACCCCCCACTGTGAGAGAGAGAGAGAGAGAGAATCTGTAGTTATGGATAAAACGTCAGAACGACAAGAAAAACGACAACATTAACGTGTGAATCTGACACCGTTTGTTTGTTTGAAATAAAGCTCTCGTTCACTCATTATTGGTGAATGTCACTGTGACCTTTGACCCAGGAAACTTTGATGGACTGCTGCTGCCTCGTGTGGCCATTTAGCGGTACTAAAACATGAGAGTGAGGCAGGCCAAGTCAAGTCTGGATGAACCAGTGAGTTCGCTGGTGGGTTAGGGTCAGTGCTCTGGCGCCCCCCTTAGGGAGACGTGCTTCACAGCTCTTTAGAATGTTTGTTAAATTCACAAAGCACCAGCACCGATCTCTGACCTGAAGGTCGGCTCTGAGGCGCCGGCAGCGGTCGAGGCGAGGAGATGTCAGAGGTCACTCTCGGAGCAGTGCGATCCTGAAACAGGTCCATCTCTTCATCATCTTCAACAAACAACGACGCCTTCATGACCTGCAGGAGGAGGAGGAGGAGGAGGAGGAGTGAGAGGTTTGAACCCTGACCTCAGCCTGGTGGCGTCAGTGGGCGTCAGCAGCACCGGTACCTGCAGGGCGTGGGGGTTGAGGCCCAGCGTGGACGCCAGCTGACTGGACGCTGAGATGCAGTTTTCGTAGCCGGCAGAGATCAGACCCCCCAGTTTGGCGTTCATCTCCGTCTCACCCAATGGCAGCTCAGTTACCTCCTCCCCCTCTCCCAGCATGCTCTCTGTTGGGTAGCTCTGTGTGATGTCAGCCAGTTATGGATAAAACGTCAGAACGACAAGAAAAACGACAACATTAACGTGTGAATCTGACACCGTTTGTTTGTTTGAAATAAAGCTCTCGTTCACTCATTATTGGTGAATGTCACTGTGACCTTTGACCCAGGAAACTTTGATGGACTGCTGCTGCCTCGTGTGGCCATTTAGCGGTACTAAAACATGAGAGTGAGGCAGGCCAAGTCAAGTCTGGATGAACCAGTGAGTTCGCTGGTGGGTTAGGGTCAGTGCTCTGGCGCCCCCCTTAGGGAGACGTGCTTCACAGCTCTTTAGAATGTTTGTTAAATTCACAAAGCACCAGCACCGATCTCTGACCTGAAGGTCGGCTCTGAGGCGCCGGCAGCGGTCGAGGCGAGGAGATGTCAGAGGTCACTCTCGGAGCAGTGCGATCCTGAAACAGGTCCATCTCTTCATCATCTTCAACAAACAACGACGCCTTCATGACCTGCAGGAGGAGGAGGAGGAGGAGGAGGAGTGAGAGGTTTGAACCCTGACCTCAGCCTGGTGGCGTCAGTGGGCGTCAGCAGCACCGGTACCTGCAGGGCGTGGGGGTTGAGGCCCAGCGTGGACGCCAGCTGACTGGACGCTGAGATGCAGTTTTCGTAGCCGGCAGAGATCAGACCCCCCAGTTTGGCGTTCATCTCCGTCTCACCCAATGGCAGCTCAGTTACCTCCTCCCCCTCTCCCAGCATGCTCTCTGTTGGGTAGCTCTGTGTGATGTCAGCCATGTCGCTGTCCAACTCAGCCACGCCCCCAGGAAGATCGATGACCACCGTGGACTGAAAGAATCAAGTCAAACACAGAGCAGTGAAGGCGACGCTTCCTGAACCGGGTTGTTTCAAAGTGGGGGTGGGGGGCCCTGATGGGCTTCACGAGGCTTCAGACATTTATATTTATTAAAGATCAAATGGGGTTTGGTGGGGGCAAAGTAGAAGACGACTGGGGTTCTGCTCTACCTGAGCCTGTGGCGCCACCTGCTGCTGGGTGGAGGATTTATCAAACGGTGGCAGCTTGGACGGAGGGACGGACATCTTCAGCTTTTTGGTGTCGACTTTTAGTGCAGCGTCATCTTCTTCATCAGAGTCCTGGAGGCCGTACTTGGAGAAGTGGGCCACCTAGGGGTGAGAGGAGAGAAGAGGAGAAGTTTGACTGAGGACGGTCTTCTTTTTGTGGTCAGCTGCTGCTCCAGAACCTGACCCATGTGGACATCAACGGGAGCCCACCTCAAAGACCCAGGAGCCCGTCTCAGGTCTGTACTCCAGGAAGCGCGCTCCCTGTTTTCGTGAAGCCTTCTCCAGCCGACCCTCGTAGTTGATTTCAGCCAAACGTTCAGGACTCCTGATCTGAGTGCAGGTGGTCTTGTTGTTGGGCCAGACTCCGTCCAGCGTCACCTCAGCACGACTGAGACAAACAGAGGGCGTCGGGTCAGAACAGGAAGTACTCCTCAGCCCCGTCTCTCTGCGGACACTCACCGATTTAGCCCCTCCCCCTGGGGCGGTTTGTTCTTGTCGTCGGGGTAGACGATCACCTCCTTGCGCCTGAAGTGGACGATGTCGTCCAGATTGAGCCCCGTCACGTTCACCTCCCCGGGGAAGAACACAGAGCCGTATCCTGGGAGGAGCAGCCAAAGAAGAGGGGTGAGACTTTGGGGCGGTGGGAGCGGTCGGAGCAGAGAGCGGCGCCCAGATCCACGTTACCTTTTCTGCCGATGGTGAAGTTCTCCACCACGCACTCTCCGTTTTCATCCACCATCTCAGCCAGCTCCTGCATGGAGGGGAGGGTGTAGTAACCCACCCGAGTCAGGACGATGCCTGGAAGACACACACACACACACTGACACACACACTGACACACACACTGACACACTGACACACACACTGACACACTGACACACACACACACTGACACACTGACACACACACACACTGACACACACACTGACACACACACACTGACACACACACTGACACACTGACACACACACTGACACACACACACTGACACACTGACACACACACTGACACACACACTGACACACACACTGACACACACACACTGACACACACACACTGACACACACACACACACTGACACACACACACTGACACACTGACACACACACTGACACACTGACACACACACTGACACACACACACTGACACACTGACACACACACACTGACACACTGACACACACACACTGACACACTGACACACACACACACTGACACACACACACTGACACACACACACACTGACACACTGACACACACACACTGACACACACACACACACTCTGAGTGGCTCAATCTGAGGCACCTGGCCCGGTCCATCTACGGACTGATGAGGAGAGTCAGGCTCTGCTCAGACTGATGGAGGTGAAAGAAGAGGAGGAGGAGCAGCAACCACCACCAGCAGCAGCAGCAGCAGCAGCAGCCCCACCACGCCGCAGGGACCAACCAGCGGCTGAGGTTGGATCAGGACTGGTTTCAGTCATGTGACCTGTCCCGTCAGCCACGACCTACAGAAACATTTCAATGACCCAGGAGAGTTGATGTCTCACCTGCAGGGTGAGGAGACTGCTGCACCTCCTGCTGCACCTCCTGCTGCACCTCCTGCTGCACCTCCTGCTGCTCCTCGTCTCCATCCTCCTGCAGAGACTCCTCCCCCAGAGAGGCAGAAACGTCATCGCTGCTCAGCTGAGGAACCAGAACCAGTGAAGAGTCAGTGTGTGTGTGTGTCAGTGTGTGTGTGTGTGTGTCTGTGTGTGTGTGTGTCAGTGTGTATGTGTGTGTCAGTGTGTGTGTGTGTCAGTGTGTGTGTGTCAGTGTGTGTGTCAGTGTGTCAGTGTGTGTGTGTGTGTCAGTGTGTGTGTGTGTCAGTGTGTATGTGTGTGTCAGTGTGTGTGTGTGTCAGTGTGTGTGTGTCAGTGTGTGTGTCAGTGTGTCAGTGTGTGTGTCAGTGTGTGTGTGTGTGTGTCACCTCCAGCCCGTTCCTGGTTGCCTTGTGCATGTTCAGCTCACTGATGGTGTCCTGCAGGTTGTTGTGGGCGCGGCCCTGTGGGATGGGCTTGGCGATGGGGTTGACGTAGAAGTGCGTGACCTCAGGGTCGTCGTCCGTCCGGCTGCTGGAGCCAGCCAGCTGCCTCAGCTCCTCCTCCTCCACCAGGCTGCTGAGAAAGAGGAGCAGCAGGAGGTTGGTGTTTGGAAACAGAAACAGAGTCTGGGAGACACACCTGTCTGTGTGTGTGTGTGTGTGTGTGTGTGTGTGTACCTGCGTCCATTCTGTGGGCACTCCGAGGGGGA
>NC_024325.1:16773901-16776567 GCF_000523025.1 Cynoglossus semilaevis
AAAGAGAGTCTGGGGGAGACACCGGTCTGTGTGTGTGTGTGTGTGTGTGTGTGTGTGTGTGTGTGTGTGTGTGTGTGCGTGTGTGTACCTGCGTCCATTCTGCGGGTACTCCGAGGGAGACGCCAGGTCGTCGACGTCCTCCGCCTCCGTGTGACTGTTGTACTGACTGTTGTTCACGTTCTTCAGAACCAGCTTCTTGATGTTTTTCCTGTGGACGAATCAGACACCGCACCATCAGACGTGGACCAGTGGCCGCTCCACAGGTGGACGCAGCGATGGCTGATGGGTACCTGGGCACGAAGGCTCCGTTGATGAGCGACGGTTCGTCGTCGTCCAGACCGTCAAAGAGCTGGGTCTTAGAGGAGCCGGACGAGGACAGGGCCTTGGGCCGGACTCTGGTTGCGGGACGTGGTGTCAGTTTGTAGTGTGTGGGCGTGGTCAGAGCCTTCTGGGCCGAGGGATTGGTCGGTTTTAGTCGCTGTGAAGAGAAAAGAGACAAAGAAGAAGCGGCGGCAGCGGCGGCTGTGATTGGACCACACACAGAAGGAGCTGAAGGTGAATGAGCTCAGACCTCCCCAACACACACCTCCTCTCTCTTCTTGGGGTCCGACAGTGGGTTCCTGAAGAGCGGGGAGTCTCCGTAGGGCGAGTAGGCCAGAACACTGAGCTGCTGCTGCAGCAGAACCTGCTGAGCTGCTGCTGCGTTTGGATCTGCAAGAGCTGGAACCAGGACAACAGTTAGAACTAATGTCTGGAGCGGACACACACACACACACACACACACACAGAAGGTCCGACATCTCTACACCGCTGCCTGTGTTAAACCAGGCCCCTCCCCAGAATAACAACACGTTTCTCTCCAACACTAGGGGGCATCAGTTGGTACCAGAATCTAAAACTTGAAAACACAGACGGCTCACCAACGGGCTGGGCCGCGGCACCAAATCCTATGCTGCCGGTTCCGGTGTTGAATGCTGTTGCTCCAAAACTTCCCATAGTTCCGAGCGTTGTGCCCAGTTTGTTGTGATTGGCTCCAAACAGAGAAGCTCCTCCTGCTCCCACTGTTCAGAAGAAGTTAGCGTTAGCACAGCATTTGACAAGAACCATCGATCAGTACCTGCCGACTCAGGGACACGTGGTACCTCCTCCGAAGCTGGTACCGAGCCCGGCCCCCAGTCCTCCGGTGGCCGCCTTGTTTCCAAACAAACTCCCTCCAGCAGGGGTCGCTCCAAAACCTGCAGCAGGACAAACCAAAGATCAGCATCACCTGGTTCTAAAGCTGTGGTTCACAGCCCCGTGGCTCACGCACCAAAGGTGGAGGTGTTGGTGCCGGTCCCGAGCGTGAGTGCGGGTTTGGTGCCAAAGAGTCCGGTTCCTGTGCCAAATGACGGGGCGCTGGTGGTGGTGGTACCGAACGCCGTGGTCTTTCCAAATAAACTGGGCTGAGAGAGAGAACAGAACCACAGAGCTCAGTTTCCAGAAAACCCTCTCATTTCAACCCTTCCCTCGTTTCCGTACCTGCGGCCCAACAGTTCCGAACCCTGTGGCGCCTCCAAACAGACTGCTGTTGGTTCCAAAGCCGGTGGCCGTGCTGGTCGGCGTTCCGAACAAGCCTGGTTGAGGCGCCGCCGGGTTCCCGAACACGCCCTGAGGAGCGGCGAGGAGATGGTCAGACGGTGTTAGCCGTGGACCGGTCCAGAAGTTCTGAACCACTTACCATGGTACTGGTGTTGGTGTTGCCGAAAGAGAAGCTGGTGTTCGGGGCGGTGGTGGTCGCACCGAAGGATTTGAAGAAGTTGCCGGCGGGTTGGACGTTGGGCGGTCCAAACAGGCTCCCTGTGGTGTTACTGAAACCACTGGTGGCTGCTACGGAGACACAGAGACTCAGGTTGGTCTACAGACAATAGAAGACTGGACGGTGGGGCAGTACCACCACTGAAACTAAACTCAAGTTCCCCTGCGCACCACTAGAGGGAGTCTACAGACCACCTGTGGTAGGAGAGCAGAGAGGATTCTAGAAAGTTCAGTTTTTGACAAGAGGAACAGATGTAGCTCAGTAAAGTGGCCACAGGGGGCAGTGGAGCAGCAGCTCCGGCTCACTGACTCCGTGGACTACTAACTCGCTCCAAAGGTGCTCTTGCTTGGTCCGAAGGTGAAGCTGGTGTTGGGCGCTGTGGGGCCAAAGAGTCCAGTGGTGGCGCTGGACGTGGCTGTGGACGGTCCAAACAGACTACCTGTCCCTGCGGGCATCTGGGTGGGGCCCTTCCGTCCAGCCTGGTAGTCCTCCAGCCTCAGCTCCTGGAAACGGACAAAAAAAAGGAAGCAAACGGAGATCAACCTCAGGTTTCTGAACCCTGGTCCTGCGGTGATGACATCATCAGAGTCCAGCTCACCTCCAGAGACTTGTTCTCATACTCCTTCATGGCAGTGATGCACTGGTGCTTGGTGTTGATGCTGGTGGTCACACCAGCTTTCACCATGGTGTCATTTCCTGTTGGAGGCTGAACAAACATTCACTGTAAACATCGAGGCAGACGGATTCACACCGAGGCAGACGGATTCACACCGAGGCAGACGGATTCACACTGACACAGACGGATTCACACTGAGGCAGACGGATTCACACTGACACAGACGGATTCACACTGAGGCAGACGGATTCACAC
>NC_024325.1:16781957-16788409 GCF_000523025.1 Cynoglossus semilaevis
CAGACGGATTCACACCGAGGCAGACGGATTCACACCGAGGCAGACGGATTCACACCGAGGCAGACGGATTCACACCGAGGCAGACGGATTCACACCGAGGCAGACGGATTCACACCGAGGCAGACGGATTCACACCGAGGCAGACGGATTCACACTGAGGCTAATCCACCCGTCAGGATTAAAACCTGATTCAATTCTTTAACAAATGGTCAACACGACCACAGACACGGAGCCACGGTGACAAATGATTCACGTCACTTTCACACCACGCCGTCTGAAGAACTCACGTTAAATTTCACCGTCGTTCCTGGCTGTTGTGTGGCGGAGAACCCGGCGCTTCCAAACAGGGAGGTGGTCCCACCAAATGGGTTGGAGGTGGTGTTAGTTGACCCGAACAGGCCGCTGCCACTGCTGGTGCTGGTGCCGAAGCCTGGAGGACACACAAGGACAAAGGTGTAGAGTGAGGCTGTCGGCAGTGACTCGACACCACCTGCAGCTCCGAGTCAGAACCACAGAACCCTGAACGCGTTCTAAGATCTAAGTGCGACGGTGGGAGGGTCTCACTTCCAAAGGTTGTGGGTTTGGTGGCTCCAAAGGCGTTGGTGGGCTGGGAGAAGAGCCCCCCGCTGGTGCCTGTTGCCGTGTTTCCAAACAGACTGGTGGATGTGCCGCTGGTCGCACCAAAACCAAAGCCCGTGCTGGTGGAGGAGGTGGCCGGCTGGCTGAAGGTGCTGGAGCCAAACAGGCCTCCTGAAGGAAACCACCGGAAGATGAACTGAGTTCACACAGCATTCATTACAATATCTGGAGAACCCAAGACTGGAGGTCAAAGGTCATACGAGAATAGGATACATATATACACACACACACACACACAAGAATAGGATATATATATACACACACACACACCAATAGGATACATATATACACACACACCAGGTTTGTTCTGTGTAGAACCAAACAGTCCTCCTGTGTTAGTAGTCGTCCCAAACGCAGACGTCCCAAAGCCCGCGGCGGTTCCAAAGGCCGTGTCTGTGGATGAAACGTTTTACACAACACTGAAGACCAAAAACACCGGCGGCATCTTTGGAGTTCACGGAGTCCAGCGATCCATAAGCATGAAATGAACCAAAGAAATAAAACTTACTCTGTTGTCCAAAGGTGGTGTTGCCAAACCCACCTGTCCCCCCCCCGAAGGGCGTCCCAAACGACTTGTTGAACATGTCGCCCTGCTAACAGGACTGTGAAGGTTTTCTGCCTAAAGACAAACAAACAAACAAAAAATTAAAAATCAGAACGACCCAGATCAGGTTCGCGGCTCAGAACACATTCTTGTTTTTTAAAAAGTGAGTCCAAACAGAAGAAGAAGAAGAAGCTGTGGTGACAAGATCTGGTCAAAACCCAGCCTGAGGTTCCAGCTTTCACCGAAACTAGTGTGAACACAACTGACATGAGAACAACAGACAGACAGTCAGTCAGTTAATCAGACAGACAGTTAGTCAGACAGTCAGTTAATCAGACAGACAGTTAGTCAGTCAGTCTAATCAGACAGACAGACAGTTAGTCAGTCAGTCAGTCAGTCAGACAGTCAGACAAACAGACAACATCATGTGTACGTGTTAGTCCTAACCGATAGAAAACAAAACGCTATAAACTCCGTTGTAAATTCTAGCTGCGGCTCCAGTTCTTCCCGGCTCCACGTGCCGCCGTTCCCCCGGCTGCCTCGTCTCCTTTGTCCGTCAAACCCTGACATTCAACGCGATACATCTGTATCCACGAGTGTCCGAGCTCAACCGTAGCTGAGACGGTGACCTGAGACCGGAGCGGAACCCAGAACACGGGGCGATGAAAACACGTCCTAGCATCGAGTGCAGGTTAGCTCTGCGGCTAATCTCAACGGATCGTAATTAACAGAGTTCGGGTCAAACACACACACACACACGCGCGCGCGCAGAAAATAAACACAAAGTTAATCTAGTCCCAGTGTTAGCGCCGCACCGAGGCTCAAACACACTCTCCGTGTTCAACAGTTCCATCCTGTCACTGCTAGCGTTAGCTGCTTAGCATTGGTCGTTAGCCGCTTAGCATCGCTGCTACATTATAGCAAAACAGCAGCGACAGAAAGATGAAAAGGTAGAACAATCACCTTCTGGTGCGTTGGTTGTTCTTCGGTCCAAACTTATGAAAAGTCAGAGTCCAAACCCGATCAGGAAATAAAAAGTTTTGTTCTACTGAAACGCATAAACCTGTACGAAGACTGAACTTCGTGACGAGGAGGGAAAACTGACGCAGGACGCACTTTCTTACGTCTTACGTCAGGGGTTCAAATATTCCTCGATGGAGACGTCGTTACTCACCGCAGCTAGACGCACTTCACTGCCGCCTATTGGTGGTAAAATGAAGTGTCCTAAATAGTGTACGGATATGATTTGGTTTAGTGAATAGATACGATCATTTAAAATGAACAGACAATTGTAAGCCAGGAAACAGTGAACCGGAAGAGTATCGGTGCTTGAAACTGCTAAAAGAAAACCTGAAAAAAATCATTATCTTTATATTATTATACCTTTCCACAAAATAACTCTAGGTTAACCAAAAAATACAGAAAGAAAAAAATAATTCAGTCATCAAAGTAAATATATTTGTCAAATTTAAATATGAAAAGATGAAATGCCACGTAACAATGATTGTCACAACTGTTCAGATTATTTATTTTATTGATTTTTTCATATACAATATAAGTATTTATAGAGTTTAACATTATTTGGTTCAACTTTTTTTTACATCATCAGAAGGGAATGAACACCTGATGAACAGAAACATTTACTCTTCAACTGCATAAAAATACATCATCTTATTCCTCTCATGAAGAGAATTTGTCCAAAACATTTTACAGAAAATAAACATATTTACACTTTAAAACACTTGTGTGAACACTTGAACTGATGTGCTTGTTTGTTTGTTTTTGTGGAAAATGTCCCTTTATTTGTTGAATAAAACGTCAGCAGCCCTTTTATTTAAAGAAAATTGCAGTTCACTCTGCTAGAACGGTGTCGTTTTTTATCTTTTCACCTGTCGTAAATGTTAGTTTGTCACAAAATCCCACAGAAATAATTATATTGAATCAACAAAGTGCAAATTAACAATGAAAGGAAACAGTGAAGCATGAAGACTTTATCTTACACATGAATGACACGAGGCTAGCTTAGGAATGAACCACATCGAGTTGTTTACAGTAAACTGTCGCCGACTGAGACTCTGACGTCACTTCATAGTTAACCCTCTGAAAAAATAACGTCATTCAACAAGAGTGAAACTTTAACACTGAACAACCGTGGACTGTTGGTTTACAAATGTTCACGTCTTTAAATTAAAACAAAGAGGAAACACTGCGCCCCCATGCTGCAGGTCCTGGTCACTACAGTGTGAGAAGAGAGAAGGTGAAATGTACAACAGAAATATTCCTTCATGTTAAAATGAAAATAATTGAAGTAACAGCTGCGATCCAACTGCAGTGACACAGCATTTCTGTACAAGGCTAACATGCTAACATACGTCAAACCCACGTCAGCACAAAAGGTTGCATAGTTGGTGACGGAAGATAAAGCAGAAATGTTGAGAATCAGTAATATCCAAATAGACAGAAAACAACCTTGTCCTTTAGCTTCAGCGACAGGCTAGTTGTTGAAAACACTGTTTCGTTGTTGTTAGTGAACATTTTTTCCTTGTTTTGAACTCAATAAGAGTTAGAAATCGTAAACGTAGCTTCTATATTTAAGTTTTGCGCAACAAAAACAACTTGTCTGACTCTAAGTGGCAGAAAACTGACTAAATAAACCGTGACGTCATAAAATGTACTTTCCTTTCACCGATAACGAAAACTCAGAACGTTAGCTTTTTTTGCTGAAAGACAAAGCGTCTGACCATGAACTGTACAAGCAGAGAAATCCTTCGTCGATATATCGAATACTTCACCAATATATGATCGAACTGAGGCTAAAATGGCGTGTTCTAATCCCAGCATCGCTGCACTGTAGCGCCCTCTAGTGAAACCCGAAGAATCCGAGTTTTTAAAAATCTATTTTGAATGTATGCTCCGTGTGTGTGTGTAGTTTCAGAGTTGACCGTAAGAGCCCGCTGTGGTACTTTGTTGAACACCGTGGTTCTGTCTGACAAAGTTCTACGTTCTCTTCTTCCGAACAAATGGTTTTGTTTTGTTTTTCTTTTTTTGAACGATCAATTGTACTATTTCAAAGCTAACATTTTGGTGAAGGGATACGAGTTGGTTTTTACCTCAGATCGACGGCAGGTGTCGCACTCGGACCGTAATTTCTGCACCATTCTTAGAAGCCAGTGAGGAATTAAAATATTTGATATAATGTTGTGTAACAGAGCTCACTTTAGTCTGACGGTTAAGTGCAAATTAATTTCAAATACATTTAAAATGATTTTGTCTTTGTGAGAAAAAAATAAATGTATACAACTATTTACAAGACGGTGTCACAGTTGACAGGTCATGTGACAGGTCATGTGATCTGTAAAGAAGCAGGACACTCTACGAACAGAGTGTGGACGCGGCGTTAGCGTTAACGCCTCATGGCAACGTGACGACGACGACGACGACGTTTCAGGCACAAGGATGGGAAAAATACAAAAGTGTACAAAGAAGTGCAAACACTGGAAAAACTGAAGCTAACTGTCATCACCGATGACGCTCACTAGTTGGCGCTGTGAAGCTGTGATTGAACTGTTTAAATGAGGATTAACGGTTCCAGAGGATCAGGTGGAACACCGAGCTTCAGGACGTCCTTCATAAAGTCTTTCAAATGACCACGAACTTCGTTACAATCGCTGAGGTCGAGTGAGACGTGTGACCAGAACAGCTCATTCTGATTGGTCCTCAGCTCATCGTCTCTTTGTTGTTGTTTTTTTACATTCTTGTAGTGACACACTGAAGTGTGGCTCAACATCTGGATCATTTTGGATGAAGCTCGTTGACACTAATGCTAACCTTCGATCGCTAAAGACAAAAATATCTGAAGAGAGACTTTTTACATTTGACGCTCAACATCTTTGGTTTCCATGAACTCGCTGCAGCCAATCACCATTTAGATGGTTCCAGAGTCTGGACTGTTTGGAAGCCCTGGTACTGTTTCTTCACATGGTAATCTGATGGGGATCCACCTGGTCTCCTGCTGGTACCAGTCTCTGGTCTGGGCAGGAATGGACCAGAGGGTGTGAGGAACCGACCCCAGAGACGTGGAACTGTTGGAACCGTTTCATCTCCAAAGAAAACCACTGACTGATGAAGACTCCAGGATGTCCAAGGAATTCTGGGAACGTTGAGTTCCACAGAGTCCGTCCACCATGTCCACCTGAAGACCTCCTCAGCCGAGCTGGACGGAAGGGTTTGGACGTCCCTGCTGGACACTGGACCCTGGGCTGACGATGGTGATGAAGGTGATGAAGGTGACGATGGTGATGATGGTTCCACACACAGCAGAACTTCTTCACCAACCAGAGGAACTTCCTGGAATGATCTCTAGAGGGCTCCAACTCCAGCTGAAGAACTGAGTTCTGTGAGGATTGTTCCTGGTCCTCAGCAGTTGAAGAGTGGCTTTGACAGCTGGTACTGCTGGTACAGCTGGTACAGTTACTACCACAGCTGGTACTGCTGGTACAATTACTGGTACAATTACTGGTACAGTTACTGGTACAGTTAATGGTACAATTACTGGTACAGTTCCACTTCACTGCAGTACCACTGTGTACAAGTATTTTACTCTTTCTTTTTCAAGTACTAACAGCAGATATTACTTAATTAATTCATTAATTATCTCTGAGGTTCTTCACTCAATGGCTCCAAACACATGATGTCGAGCAGCGCCCCCCAGCGGCTGTTTGAAGACTTTTTTATCAGTATTCTGGTTCCCAACACTTGAAAAAGAAAAAAACAGCAGAGCACCTGCACCGCAGAACTCGGTTCTCAGGTCGTTCTCAGGTCGTTCCCAGGTCCGACTGTCGGTCCTCGATGCTGTGGTCCTGTTTCTACAGCCTGACCTCAGCTGCTCTGGTCACAGCTGCTCTGATCTGATCTCCAGCACGACTGTGACCAGGCTGAGGAACCCAACATGTTCCTCTGGTTTCCACGGAGGAACGTGCGGTGGAACATTCAACAAACTGTCCTCCGAGTCAGAGTTTTCCACAAAGGTTTGTCTGGACCAATCAGAGACTCAGATGTTCCTCTGTTCATCCTGGACCACAGACAGTTGTCCAAACATTTGAACCTTCTGGTCAGAAAAACCAAATCCAAATCCTTTGGTTCAGACACGACCAGCGTGGCATCGAACCTCAGACCGCAGTCGTCCTGCTCCGTGCCACTCCACTGCTGACTCAGACTGGACCAGCCAATCTGAAGGCGGGGCCTACAGAGAAACTGGAATTTAGGGGCA
>NC_024325.1:16788760-16795043 GCF_000523025.1 Cynoglossus semilaevis
AAAAGTTGGCAAAAAAAAAAAAAAAAAAAAAACCAAAAACAGCCGAACAACACTGATGCAGACGTCAGCCAGTAGGTGGCAGGCATGAACCTAAAGTTCAGCCAGAAGAACATAAACTGTTGGGTCCTTCAAGTCCACAGTATCAAACATACAGACACCAGAGCTAACGTTAGCTACCACAGTCCTGGTACAGACACCAGAGCGAACGTTAGCTACGACAGTCCTGGTACAGACCCCAGAGCTAACTTTAGCTACAACAGTCCTGGTACAGACACCAGAGCGAACGTTAGCTACGACAGTCCTGGTACAGACCCCAGAGCTAACTTTAGCTACAACAGTCCTGGTACAGACCCCAGAGCTAACGTTAGCTACAACAGTACTGGTACAGAAACCAGAGCTAACGTTAGCTACGACAGGCCTGGTACAGACACCAGAGCGAACGTTAGCTACGACAGTCCTGGTACAGACCCCAGAGCTAACGTTAGCTACGACAGTCATGGGACAGACACCAGAGCTAACGTTAGCCACAACAGTCCTGGTACAGACACCAGAGCGAACGTTAGCTACGACAGTCCTGGGACAGACACCAGAGCTAACGTTAGCTATGACAGTCCTGGTACAGACACCAGAGCGAACGTTAGCTACGACAGTCCTGGTACAGACCCCAGAGCTAACTTTAGCTACAACAGTCCTGGTACAGACCCCAGAGCTAACGTTAGCTACAACAGTCCAGAGCTAACGTTAGCTACAACAGTACTGGTACAGAAACCAGAGCTAACGTTAGCTACGACAGTCATGGGACAGACACCAGAGCTAACGTTAGCCACAACAGTCCTGGTACAGACACCAGAGCGAACGTTAGCTACGACAGTCCTGGGACAGACACCAGAGCTAACGTTAGCCACAACAGTCCTGGTACAGACACCAGAGCTACCGTTAGCTACAACAGTCCTGGTAAAGACACCAGAGCTAACGTTAGCTACCACAGTCCTGGTACAGACACCAGAGCTGACGTTAGCTACAACAGTCCTGGTGCAGACACCAGAGCTAACGTTAGCTACGACATGTTTTTTCAAATGTGACCCACCTTTCCTTTTGAGCGGTGTAATTGCAGGCCATCTGACGGTGGCGCTAACTGCAGGTCTGTGGAGACAGGAGTGTGAGAACAAACACCAGACCAGGTGGAACATCAAACACAGACTAGTTCAGAACCAGAACCTGAATCTCCGCGTGGGACTTGGAGAAGAATTGGGAGTGACGCCACTGTCCTGTGACGGGAACCACTGAAGAAGAAAAGACCACAACTTTAAGCAGTAACAGCGCCACCACAGGTCTGATTTAGAAATCACTTCTGGGAACATCCAGTCACCGAGCCGGGATTCAAACTCACCACTGACGTGTGATCGTTCCACTGACTCACTGGAGGAACTGGAACCAAACTGGAAGAACTGGGACAGGAAGAGAGTGAAAGGGGGAGGAGCTAATCTCTGAGGACCAGGGAGGATCTGGAACGTTCTATCTACGTTTGATTTCTGATACCTGAGTCTCTGAAGACGTCCTCTGAGCATCAGCTCGGAGCTCTCCTCCTGTCCACACACACACACACACACANCTGTCTGTCCCCGGTCAAAGAGAAAGGCGAGAGTGGGAGGAGCTAAAAGTTGGGACCAAACAAAAGTTCACACACACACACACACACACACACAGAATCAGACTGTTATGATTTATTTTATTTACAGTGACGTCTGTAATAAAACCTAACTGACCTGTGATGGACAGCTGGGGTTGATGGACACACTGCTGCGTCTGTATCTGGCTGACGTCACGGGGCTGAAGACCGCCATCCCGTCACTGAGGATCAAGAAAAGGTGTTTCTGACGACGAGGCAACAACGACACTGACGTCACCATGACCTCGTCATTACGTCTCTACCGTCGGTGAAATCAATAACAACATAAATCGATCTTTTATGAACGGGGGTTTCTGTCAAGTACCACTGACCTGACGCTGGGGATCATGGGGGCGCTGTTCGACCTGCGAAGTACCCCGCCTCCGACTCCACTCGCGCCTGCGCACTGGTCCACCTCCATCCGCTCCATGGCGTTGGTCCACTCAGGCCGGGCAGCCGTAGCACCGCCAGCCGGTCTTCTACCCCCTGACGGCGGTGTCTGGTTTTACTCGAGGCCGGTGAAAGCCTGACCCGCAGGCCTCACGAGCACCAGACCCAGTGCGGCCGAGTCAGCGGGGCTGAGAAGATCAGCGACCCGCTCTCTACCGCATCCTCCAGCCTAAACAGACGCACCTTATCTGCCCGTGTCCGTGACTTTCAGAGACATTTATAACATAAAGGAGCCGAAGCCCAAGTCGCTGCTTTTCTCCAGCGCCGATTTGTCTCCGAAAAAGAATATTAAAAACACAAAGATTCGCAAAACGCTGCGCACGAAGTTCAGTCAAAAACACGGAGTCTGAAATAATGCAACATGTCCGCAGTCCGTGGAGAAACTTTCCGATTCAGTCCACACTGGTGACGGGACCTTGTGGATTAGCCACGGAGCTAACTTGGTTTGCAGTGAAAAACCTCCAGTCACACAAGCAAAAAAGCACAGAACAACAGCCGGGCTCGGAGGCACCAGACGTGGCCCGAGGTCTCAGGGAGAGTCGGTGTCACGATCCCCGCACAAACCGAGGCTGATCCACGGGGAAAAAACGGGAATGACCGAAAATCAACACTTTCAAATATTTTTACAATATAGTCCTTCAAAGTGAATACACAGGGAATATCTTCACTGTAAAACAGCGACACCGGCCGGTCACATGTAGAACTTCAGTTCCACGAGGATTTTTTTTTCAACAGCTTTTTAATACGACAGCGTCATAAAATGAAAAAAGTTTTTTTTATTTAAACAAAGAAACGCGAACAATGAGAAAACTCTAATAGAAATATATTTCAGCCCAAAGTTAATAAAATATAACTCTGATCACAGAGGAAATATTAGACAAACGATGGAAATGTTAACAACATCAGAAGATAAAGGTGAAAATATGAGTCAAACCAAGTAAAACTAGTCACTTAAACCAGTTAAAGTTTATATCTGTGTATAAGTGAGGAGATCTGAATCAGAGGAGGAGGAGGAGGAGGAGGAGGTTCCTCTGGATGTCTGGAGAACTGCTCCTCTTCCTCTTCCTCCTCCTCATTCTGAAGAATCTGAAGTGAATTCTGTCTTTGATGAAGTCGGACGTGTTTCACCTTTGAAACCACAGTCGGTACCGGAGCATCGGGCTGTCGTTACCCGGGTCAACCCCCCCCCGGACCAGAGCTCCGTTAAAGAGCGGAAGAAGTGAGGAAGGAGGGAGGAGGGAAGAGGAGGTTCTTTCCTAACCTCCTCCCTCCTTCTCTCCAGTTACTGAAACTTTTAGGTCACTTCTTTATTTGTATTTACCCTCTTTACAAACTCTTTTCTCCTCCCGGATGTCGCAGTAAGACGGTTGGCGGCGGCGCGGAGCTCCAGCAGCAGCGACATGTCGGTGAGACCCGCGGCCGCCGGGACGCCACTGAGGTGGGTACAGCCTCGGAGCTCCTCCCGCTGCTGGTAAACAACTGCAGCCGGAGCAGGGAGGCTGCGGCCGGGACACAGCTGCTGGCCACACTCGGGGACGAGCTTCAGACACACCAACCTAAACCAAAGTCAACTTTTTATTCTTAGTTCCATAAACTTTGAACACTTTTCACTCAGTTAAACAACACATTTTTAATGATTAGTCGATTAATCAGGGATCAATGACATGTCGTGTTTGAAGTTAACCTGTAAAGAGTTGGTCGTTTCTGTGACATCATGAAAAACATGTGACGTCATTTATTCCGTTATAATTGTTTTAACTAGTGACAGTTGAACAGGGTTACTAACCTTAACTCAGTTACAGAATTCTTCTGTTGAAACGATTCAAGGTGTAGATTCTGTTTCTGTCCACAGGGGGTGATGGAGGGCGACAAAGACACGTCAGACGACAAGGAGGAGGAGGAGGAGGAGGAGGAGGACAAAGAGATCCATCTTCACCTGACAGCAGCAGCCTCCTCCTCTGTGGATGACCAGGACCTTCCCATCATGCACTGGGAGGACCTGAGTCGGCGAATCGCTGAGCTGGAGAAACAGGAGCAGGAGAGGAGAGAAAGGGCAAAGGTCAACCATGACTTGATTTGTAAACGTTCACTTTTGAATTTGACATCAGTTGTTGAACTGATGGAACTGATGGTTCCTGCAGAGGAGACCGGGGCTGAGGGCAGAGGAGCAGCAGGAGGAGGAGGAGGAGGAGGAGGAGGAGGAGGACGACTTCAGGAGGGGCCGGCTCGCCGTCGTAGCTTCACGGTAAACACCCACACCGTGTGATTGGCGGCGGTGATTTGCGTCGTGTCCTCCAGCTCTGCTGCTCTTCCGTCCACAGGTTCCACCGACACAGGAAGCTGCAGCTGTGCTTCATCAACGACGAGGACAGTGACGATGAAGACGACAAGAAGGTACGTGGTCAAACCACGACACTACGCACTCTAGTACACTAGGTGGCAGTGTGTGCCCAAACACGTTGGTTGTGATTGGTCACAGTTTGTCTGGAGCTCAGAAAATAATAATCGTATCGAAAACAAAAAGAATCGTGAATTGTTTGGTATCGTGAGGTGAGTGCGTGGTTACATCCCTCGCCACCAGTCGTACCAAGGTCCACGGAGACACACTACTGCCTCTGGTGGACAGTTCATGTCACTGACGTTCTCCAACGTGATGATGTCATCAATGTGTGACCAATGACCATCAGGTTTCCATGGGAAAAAGATGCAACGGTTGCCACGGCTCTGGACTGAAACAGGAAGTGGTGACGACTCTGAGGACGCTGAGGGACGAAGTGTTGGCTGAACTGAGGGAGAAGGAGGTAAAAGAAGGAGACGAGGGTGAGGGGTCAGAGGTCAGGGGTCAGGGGTGAGGAGAGACCTGAGCAGGAGGAGAAAAAAAATCTAAATGAAAGTGAGGATTAGATAAAAACATGTTGACTCTGTGTGTGTGTGTGTGTGTGTGTGTGTGTGTCAGCGTCTGTCCAACACCAGTGTCGTTCCAGAGAGGAAACATCTGGAGCGTTGGGAGCTGCTGGAGTTTTCAGTCCAGCAGCTGAGCAGCATGAGGACGTCACTGCAACAGGAAGTAGAGGGTGAACACACACACACACGCACGCACACACACACGCACGCACACACACACACAGAGTCAGTGTAAAAGGAAAGAAAAAAACTTTGTTGACATGATTTCATGTGAACACATTTCTACGACACAAGTCCCTGAACGCCACACTGGACCAGCGGGGACACGGGGACGTCCCCGGTCCGTCGGGGACGCGGGGACGTCACCGGTCCGTCGGGGACACGGGGACGTCACCGGTCCGTCGGGGACACGGGGACGTCACCGGTCCGTCGGGGACACGGGGACACGGGGACGTCCCACAGCGTCTCATAGAGTTCTCTGTGCAGATCTGAGCTCAGAGCTCGTGGCTCAACTGTTGGTCCGGGACCAGCTGAGGACCAAGCAGGACGCCATGCTGCTGGACGTCCAGGACCTGACCTGAAGACTCCCAGGACCTGACCCGGGACACGACCCCGCCCACTGACTGGACCAGGCTGCAGCCTGATTGGCTGGAAGGTTTTTAACGTTTGGAAAGTAAAACGGAGCTTTTGATTGGCTCCTCGGCCGGTCAACAGGTGTGGACTGTGATGATGAGACAGGAAGACGAAGGACGCGGAGGACGTGAAGTGCACGGTCAGCGGGAAGCTGAGGAGGCGGGGGATCGTGACCTGTTTGAACCGCGCCGTTAATGTTAAACCTGAGTTTAGACAATTATTTTTAGCAGACGTGTCGACGACCGCGTGGTCAGATGAGGTCGTTTCCTCGCCGCACGGTAAACAGGAAGTCGTTTGATCAACGCCATGTTTGTTATTCTCACTCTTCTGTTGTGGTTTGACCGTCAACGTTCAAACTAAAGCAATTTTATTTTATTCTCTTCCACAAAAAACAAATACAGAGTGGACTTTTCAAAATAAAAGCCTCGTCCTCCGTGAAACGCACCAGTGGGTGTGGCCAGACGACGACGTTTGTGTTGATTCACCAGCGTCGTCTGTTACTTACAACTAAGAAAAAAAAAAGAGACTGAATCTGTCGATACGATACGAACCACGACACAGAGGCGACGGTACGATGTACAGCGAGACAACAGTCACGACGACTGTCGTCCCAGTCTGGTCCTAGTC
>NC_024325.1:16795232-16797277 GCF_000523025.1 Cynoglossus semilaevis
ACTTTTTATACATACATAACTATTTGACCTAAAGAGAAACACATGAATGAAAAAACATTTTGTGAACAAATGTTTAAAGTAATTTATATAAAAAAAGTCTGTTTATATTTATCAGGTTTGTTGTTTTAATGTGTGTAAATAAATCCAAATCTATTCTTTTATTTCTAAAGGGAGAGAATTTCACCAAAAAAAAAAAAAAAATCACAAAACGTCCATCCATGAAAAACTGTCCCAGGTTTTACTGTGAAACAGACACAGTTGGATATGAATGTAAAGAGGAGGTGTGTGTGTGTGTGTGTGTGTGTGTGTGTGTGTTCAGGTACAGACTCTTTCATTTTGTGAATATTTACTTTTATATAAAAAAGGGAAAAATCCACTCCTGATCCTAATAATGCAGTACCTATAAACACCAGTAGGTGTCCCTACAACAATATATTGTCATAACATGAATCTAAAAATGAAACGGAACCTCATGTTGATGCAAATAAAAACCAACCACATCAAGAGGTGGAACTGATTATTGATTATTGATTATTGAACTGCGTGAGTTTCATGGAAATAAAATCACTGTTTCCAGAACTTTCTGTCACGTTTTTATTTCTCTGAACTGAACGACTGTCACCGATCATTCTCATGCATTTGAAGAATAAATGTGTGTTGTTTTTACGCTGGACAAATAATTGATTTGAAAACCATGAGTGGACAATGACGTGGTTTCACTGAGAACAAAGTGAATTTAAGAATGAGTTTAGAAAAAAAAAAAATATTCACCTTTGGAATCTTTTTAAAAAAAGTGAAACATTGTGTGTTTTCTGCTGACCCGACGACTTCTGCTGAGGGACGGTGATGTCACACTGGGTCATGTGACAGGGATCACGGTGTTGTGTGTTCACTGTTCAAACACAGCAGAGCTGCAGCCGCACGTTCACAGTCGGAGTGAATCCACGGTGATGAGGAGCGCCACCAAGATGGTGATGGAGCGGGGGGGGAGGGGGGTCAGGGGGTGAGGGACTGGACTCACTCTGGTTTTCATTTGAAGCCTCAGAAAACGACGGAGCAGGAGCAGCAGGAGGAGGAGCAGTGGTGTCAGGGGGGGGGGGGGTGAGGGGGGGAGGGACTGGACTCACTCTGGTTTTCATTTGAAGCCTCAGAAAACGACGGAGCAGGAGCAGCAGGAGCCGCAGCAGCAGGAGAACCAGAGGAGTTGTTAAAGGTGAGATGGTTTGTTGTTTTTTTCTCCCGTTCTGTCGACTGGTCAACACCTGGTCATTTTTTATCTTCTTCCACATCAAAGACCCGTCCAGGTTTCTGTGGTTGGAGGAAACCAACACAGATTTAGATCTGGTTCTACGGCGTCTTCACAGGGAGACGGAGACAGTCAGGGACGGACGGTGTGTTTGTCTCAGCAGGAGACGTCCAAAAGATCCTTGATCCATAGACCGTCAGGACAGAAATATGAAGAAATACGACTGAACAACGAGAAGTGAGAGGTGACAGAAGTACAGTGAAGTACAGTGAAGTACAGTGAAGTACAGTGAAGTACAGTGAAGTACAGTGAAGTACAGTGAAGTACAGTGAAGTACAGTGAAGTACAGTGAAGTACAGTGAAGTACAGTGAAGTACAGTGAAGTACAGTGAAGTACAGTGAAGTACAGTGAAGTACAGTGAAGTACAGTGAAGTACAGTGAAGTACAGCGAAGTACAGTGAAGTACAGGCCAGTCTGAGTACTTCAACAAGTACTACAGAGTAATAGTAGGACCATGTAATCCTGACTCATCCTCAGCTAAGATGATCTGATCTAACCCTGACCCTGAGCTAGGCTAACCTGAACAGGCTAACCTGAGCTAGGCTAACCTGAACAGGCTAACCTGAGCTAGGCTAACCCCCCCCCCACCATCAGAGACAGGTTTAACTAATCCCGGTCTAACCCTGTCTGTCGCTAACCTTTAGCTACCTGTTTAGCTAACGTTCAGTCACCTCCTCCAAACCAACCTTTGTCTGAGCCTTAATTATAGATTTTAATGAACAGTGTTTGTGCTCCTCC
>NC_024325.1:16797482-16810651 GCF_000523025.1 Cynoglossus semilaevis
CCCCCCCCCCCCCCCCTCCTCTGCAGTCCCAGGATTAGGTTTCATTCCTGCAGTTCTGACTGAATGAACTGATCAATTATTTACAGAGCAGCTGAAGGTCAGAGGAGAAACCCCCGTGAGACCTTCCAGACCAGAAATAGACTCAACCACAGCAAGGACACGGCTGCAGACTGGGACCAGGACCACCAGGACCACCAGGACCACCAGGACCACCAGGACCACCTGCACCACCAGGACCACCAGGACCACCAGGACAGAGGTAGGAACCTGCATCCTGACACCTGGTCCACTCCTGCTCTGTGATTGGCTGCTGCTCTTCATCATCACTCCATAAATGTACTGACGTGAGTGGATCAGGGTCAGGGTCGGTACCATGGTCCGTTTACACTGTCCTACAGCAGCAGCAGCAGCAGCAGCAGCAACAGCAGCAGCAGTAACAGCAGCAGCAGTAACAGCAGCAGCAGTAACAGCAGCAGCAGTAACAGCAGCAGCAGCAACAGCAGCAGCAGTAACAGCAGCAGCAGCAACAGCAGCAGCAGTAACAGCAGCAGCAGCAACAGCAGCAGCAGCAGCAGCAACAGTAACAGCAGCAGCAGCAGCAGCAGTATTTACTAACTCTTATTATTATCTGTTAAATTCTGCAGTCAGTTATTTTTAGTCACAAGTTGACCTTAAGGTCAAAGGTCATATCTTTTATTGTTGTTGTTTTTCTCACTGGTCAATAATTGATGTACAAACATCATGTTGTTGGTCAGGGTCAAATTCAGCCGCTGTAAAAACTTTTATTTACTATTAATTGATTTGTATTTATTTCACATATTTTTATATATATTTAATGTTTTAATGTAAATACTTTTTACATTTTTCTTTTTGACTTTTTTCAAAATGAATCAGTAAATAAATCACGCTGCACTTTTTGAAGAATCGCCGCCGTGAGATGTTTCCGGAAAAGCTCATTAATGATTGACGGCCTAACTGAGCGTGACGCGGCGACATCAGCAAAACCAGGACGAACACGGTGTTTCTGGTCCTCTGTTACAGGAACAAGGACACGGACCAGAGGGGACGGACGGAGAGACGGACGGAGAGACAGACGGACGGACGGACGGAGAGACGGACGGAGAGACGGACGGACGGAGAGACAGACGGAGAGACAGACGGACGGACGGACGGAGAGACGGACGGAGAGACGGACGGACGGAGAGACAGACGGAGAGACAGACGGACGGACGGACGGAGAGACGGACGGAGAGACGGACGGACGGAGAGACAGACGGACGGACGGACGGGGGGAGGAGGTGAGGAGACCAGATGATCCCCTGACACGCCGGGCCTTCAGAGGTTCACCATGAGGTTGAATCCCGTCTCCAACGTCACACCGGACATGACGCCGGGCCACGCCCACGCCAACACCTCCGGCGCTCTGCCCCCCCCCTCCTGCAGCATCGACGAGTCCTACAAGTACGTCTTCCTGCCCGTCTGCTACTCGCTGACCTTCGTCTTCAGCCTGACCCTCAACTCCGTGGTGCTGCTGCGCTCCTGCCGTCGCCACGGCAGCGGCTGTTGCGGCGCCAGCGGGCGGCGTTGGAACACCTCCCTGATATACATGGTGAACTTGGCCACCACCGACCTGATGTACGGCCTTTCGCTGCCCTTCCTGGTGGCCAGCTACGTCCTGAGGGACAGCTGGGTGTTTGGTGACTTCATGTGTCGCCTGGTGAGGTTCCTCTTCTACTTCAACCTCTACTGCTCCATCTTCTTCCTCACCTGCATCTCTGTGCACAGGTAAGAAACAGTCGACCGGCTGAACGCTAACGGTCGCTAACAGGGAACTGAAGGAGGCGCTCTCTGAAGGGGGCTCTCTGAGGGGGGCTCTCTCTGGAGGAGGCTCTCTGAAGGAGGCGCTCTGAAGGAGGCTCTCTAATGGAGGCTCTCTGAAGGAGTCTCTCTGAAGGAGGCTCGCTGAAGGAGGCTCTCTCTGAGGGGGGCTCTCTCTGGAGGAGGCTCTCTGAAGGGGGCTCTCTGAGGGGGGCTCTCTCTGAAGGAGTCTCTCTGAAGGAGGCTCTATGAAGGAGGCTCTCTGATGGAGGCTCTCTATGAAGGAGGCTCTCTGAGGGAGGCTCTCTGAAGGAGGCGCTCTCTGAGGGAGGCGCTCTCTGAAGGGGGCTCTCTGAGGGGGGCTCTCTGAAGGAGGCGCTCTGAAGGAGGCTCTCTTTGATGGAGGCTCTCTCTGCAGGAGGCTCTCTCTGAAGGGGGCGCTCTCTGATGGAGGCGCTCTCTGATGGAGGCTCTCTCTGAAGGGGGCGCTCTCTGATGGAGGCGCTCTCTGAAGGGGGCTCTCTGAGGGGGGCTCTCTGAAGGAGGCGCTCTGAAGGAGGCTCTCTTTGATGGAGGCTCTCTCTGATGGAGGCGCTCTCTGAAGGGGGCTCTCTGAGGGGGGCTCTCTGAAGGAGGCGCTCTGAAGGAGGCTCTCTGCAGGAGGCTCTCTCTGATGGCGGCTCTCTCTGAAGGAGGCTCCCTGAAGGAGGCTCTCTCTGTGGGAGGCGCTCTCTGATGGAGGCGCTCTCTGAAGGGGGCTCTCTGAGGGGGGCTCTCTGAAGGAGGCTCTCTCTCTGATGGAGGCGCTCTCTGAAGGGGGCTCTCTGAGGGGGGCTCTCTCTGGAGGAGGCTCTCTGAAGGGGGCTCTCTGAGGGGGGCTCTCTGAAGGAGGCGCTCTCTGAAGGGGGCTCTCTGAGGGGGGCTCTCTCTGGAGGAGGCTCTCTGAAGGAGTCTCTCTGAAGGAGGCTCCCTGAAGGAGGCTCTCTGCAGGAGGCTCTCTCTGAAGGAGTCTCTCTGAAGGAGGCTCTCTTTGATGGAGGCTCTCTCTGAAGGAGTCTCTCTGAAGGAGGCTCCCTGAAGGAGGCTCTCTCTGTGGGAGGCGCTCTCTGATGGAGGCTCTCTATGAAGGAGGCTCTCTGATGGAGACTCTCTCTGAAGGAGGCTCCCTGAAGGAGGCTCTCTGAGGGAGGCTCTCTGAAGGAGGGGCTCTCTGAGGGGGGCTCTCTCTGGAGGAGGCTCTCTGAAGGAGGGTCTCTGAAGGAGGCGCTCTGAAGGAGGCTCTCTCTCTGAAGGAGGCTCGCTGAAGGAGGCTCTCTCTGCAGGCGGCTCTCTCTCTGAAGGAGGCTCTATGAAGGAGGCTCTCTGATGGAGACTCTCTCTGAAGGAGGCTCGCTGAAGGAGGCTCTCTCTGATGGAGGCTCTCTGTTTAGACTGTGTTTCCTTGTGTTGTCATTGATGATAACATTGATGATTAACAGATCAGTAAAATGAAAGTGTTTTTTGTTTATCTTTATAAACATATAAACATCTGTGACTCCTGGTCCTGGCTGACTCCTGGTTCTCCTCTGGTCCACAGGTACCTGGGGATCTGTCACCCCATGAGGACCATCACTCTGGAGAGTAAGCGGGTGGTGAAGGGCATCTGCGCCTTGGTGTGGGTGGTGGTCTTCATCCTCACCTGCCCCATCTTCAGGTTTGCCCAGACGGGATACGTAAGACGGCGAGGCGCAGAACGATCCCCTGAACCCGAGGCATCGAGGAACGCCGGGAATACGACGGTGGAACAGGACGGAGAAGGTTACATGAACTGCTGGGACGACGCCATCGATAGAGAGTTCGCCGACTACGTGCCGTACGGGATGGTCCTCCACCTGTTGGGCTTCTTCCTGCCCTTCGTCATCATCGCCTGGTGCTACTCTCACGTGGTCAGGACCATATTTCGGACGCTACGCTCTCCTCCCAGCTCCATCGTAGGAGGTGAGGACGGTCAGGGGGGAGACGGCGCCGCAGAAGGAGTGAGGGATCGGGAGAGAACCTCCGTGTCCATTTCCGGCTCCCAGTATTCCCACTACATCCGCAGGAGGAGGAAGTCCATTAAAACCATCGTGACCATTACGCTGCTGTTTGCCCTCTGCTTTCTGCCCTTCCATGTGACCCGGACACTGTTCCTGCTGCTGCGGCGGGGGCAAATCGGAGGCTGCAACGCCATGAAGGCGGTCTCCATTTGCTACAAGGTCACGCGTCCGCTGGCCTCCTGCAACGCCTGGCTGAACGCCCTTCTCTACTTCCTGACAGGAGACAAAGGCGCCCCCTGCTGCTGGCCTGGAGAACCCACGGTTCGCCGGGACCGACAGAACGGCTCCCTCTGGTGGCCACTGAAAATGATGAAGAAAGAGGGAGTGGGAGAGGACGACCAGGGGGCAGCAGAGAAAGTGAAGAGGGAGTTGCATCTGGAGAACGAGTCCAAGTCGTCCAGGATCATCTTCTAGGATTTTTTTTTGTCGCAGAATAAGAACCAAAACAAAACCAACCAGACAAGGCTAGCGGTACCGACTCTAACCCACTGTAGGGGGCAGAGTTCAGTAACAAACTAATGTATTTTCTTTTGTTTTTCAATCTTGGAGCTTAAGAATTGTTCACGTTTACAGGGTCAATAAGAAACACAAAGGTTTCCTGACAGCACGCCCTCTAGTGTCCACTTCCTGTTGTTGCTCAGAAGAAAAGGTGACTAAAAGAGTCCGGTTGTAAAAAAACAAACAACAACTCTTTACTGATTCTTAGTCTGTACTTTTATTCTTTACAATATTTCATTTGAATGATTCCTAACACCTCCCTCTAGTGGTGACTAACAGTTCTTCAGTTGACTCTCTGGTACTAAATACTCCAGGTATTTCAAAAACCATGAAACACAAAAGCTGGACGTTTTTCACAGACAACAGTTCTATAAAAAATAGTTCTGTTTATGAAGAAAGTCGTTTTCCCACCAACAAATGGACGACACACACACACACACACACACACACACGCACTGTTGGATGATGTTGTTTGTCAACAACTCCAACCAAGGTCAACGTGACCTTCAACCTAAAAAGTTCCAGCAGGAACTGATGGACGAACAGACAGGAGAAACTGAATACCCTGTTGTCCAGCAGAGGGAGCTGTTACCTGACAGTACTACCTCTGACTACTTTAAGAACATGAAACTATTTTTGATTTTTTTAAAAGAAAACAAAATCTAAAATAATAATAATTCTCATTTTTATTACTATTATTGTTATTATTTTTAGTCGATTCGTTGAAAAGATTCAGTTTTAAGTCTGTTTAATGATTTCAACTGAATTCTAATCAGTTCATAAAGGAGCTGGTCTAAAGTATCCCTGCTCCTGTGGAAGTGACCTTTGAACCTTTAAGGTACCGCTGACCAAGAACACACAGAGCAGGTGCACACATTTAACCAATAAATCAATGAACAACTTCATGTGATTTTAGCATAAGCTAGTTGTGCTAATCTTAGCATGCTAACAAGAATCTTCAAGTTTATCAGTAAAAGTGTCTCTGAGACGAGCTAATGCTTAAGGCAGGCTAATGCTAGCTCTACACCTTAACATCTGTTTGCTTAATCACTACCTGACCATTTACCCTAAATCATTTCCCACTGGGTGGCGCTCACCAGCCTGTAGTTATGTTGGCGGTATCCATCCGGATCAATCCGTCGTTGTCTCCAAACCTCCTCGTACAGGCTGCGAACCACTGGAGGCAGCGGTGGGAAGCCGGCAGCTCTAGCTAGCATCTGACAGTAGTCCCACTGGTGTCGCTGAATGACCATCAGGTGGCGATGCTCCACTCCCTGGTCCAGCTTCTCCTGCTCCTCCTGTCGGACCTCCTTCTCCATCTGGACCCGAGACGGCAGAGGTACGGTTCCGTCCAACACGGCCAGAGCAAACTGGACCTGCAGGAGGAAGTCAGGGTGTGACGGGGATGATGTCATCAGCCTGCGACAGGCTAAGGTCGTGGTCGTCGCTCTCACCTGGCAGTTGAAGTTGGGGAAGGGGCAGATGAGTTTACAGACACCAATGAAGAAGAGCGAGGGGAAGGCGGGGGGCATCATGTACCGGTACAGGGGTGACATCACGTGCTGCTGGATGTCCACGCCCAGTTCTGCCGAGTCCAGGAACGGGTACTTGAAGTTGTAGCCGGTGCAGAAGATCAGGACGTCGGCCACGCCCACGGATCCATCCTGAAACAAGTGAGTGTCGTTAAAACTCCACAGTTGGACGATGCACGCACACACACACACACACACACACACACACACAGGACTGTTGGATGGTGTTGGATGATGTTGTTTGTCAACAACTCCAACCAAGGTCAACGTGACCTTCAACCTAAAAAGTTCCAGCAGGAACTGATGGACGAACAGACAGGAGAGAAATGTCTGTTGTCCAGCAGAGGGAGCTGTTAAACCTTCATGAAGGTTCCTCTGGCCGGCAGAAGAAACACTGTGATGTTTTGACTTTAAACTGTACAAAAACACGGCAAAGACGTGTTCGGGATCTAGATCAGATCAGATCAGTAAAGTCTCCGTGTCCTCACCTGGAAGAGGACGCTGCCGTCCTCCTGGATGGAGACCATAGTGCTGGACTCATTAATCCCAGGAGGAAGAGGGAAGGTGAGACGAGGACCACGATGACTCAGCGTCACCTGGAGACCAGAAAGATGAAGAGTGTGACGTCATCTTCATCCAGACCGCGACCCCTGGACCCCAGGACCTGACGACCTCTGACCCTGGAGCTCCATGGAGCAGCTGACCTACCTGACAGCCCACTTTAGCCAGTTCCATGGAAATGTCCAGTCCTGAGGCCTTGGCTCCAAGTACTACGATGGACTGACCCGCAAAGGCTTCTGGGAACTTGTACGAATGACTGTGAAGCACTGTTCCTGGAAGCAGAGAGCAGGACTGACGTTAGGTCCTCATCCAGTCAGTCCTGTCCACATGTTCTCATCTCGTCTTCACTCATTGGTTACAGACGTTCAACGCCCGTGTGTCGCTTCAGTCCACTCTGTGGTGTGTGTCTGTTGATGCTGACGTCTGTGAACACATCAGCGTCGTACCTTTGAAGTGCTGGATTCCTGGGATGTCTGGGATGTGAGGGTCTGAATAATGTCTTCATCAGCAACAGAGAGGACGAAAAAATCAACCTTAACGAAGAGTTCGTTGGTTATCCTGATGATGTCATCACTTACCCCGCACACACAAAGACTGCGTCAAAGGTTTCAGTCTTCTGAAGACCAGACACGTGTGATGATGTCACTCTCCATGACGTCACCGTGGCCCCGCCCTCCTGCAGGTCTGTGACAGGCTGGACTTTTTCTACTGCGGTGTTAAACTGAGGGTCGCGGTGAAAATGTGTCACAAAGATTTGTTTACATATAATATCCTAAAACAAATAAACAAATCCACTTTTGTTTGTAATGAAATTGTTGTTAAATCGTTTTGTTATTATTGTTTATCCTGGTCAGAAGTTTCAGAAATGGAGACTGGTGTAAAAGTCCACTCTCTAAGACGAACAGTACTACGAAAGGAAAACACACGGCAATTATTTAACGGGGTTTGTCAAACACTCAAATGAAGAGCAAAAATTGATGCCAACAGGGGGCGCCTGACTCACTCTGATGTGTGGACCGATGCTGTGGCTCTGACAGTACTTCTCCAGGTACTTCTGCACTTCCTGGTGAGACATGAAGCTGCTGAGCTCAGGGTCAAAGGGGAAGTCAGGAAACATCATCACCTCTTTAGGAAGGTTGGTCCTGTGGGAGGTCAAAGGTCAAATGAACAGACGTGACCTTAAACGACAGTCTAAAGTGTTGATGTTTACACACCTGAGGTCTCTGTACATGCTGCTGTGGACTGGGCGCCCGCTGTCGTACACGCCCACTTCCTCTTCATAACACCAGGTGCCGCCCACCCTGTCAATGAGCTCAAAGACCACCGGGCGGGCGAAGACTTTGGGGCGAGCCAGGATGTGTCTGGCTGCACAGAGCCCTGCAGCGCCGGCACCGATCACCGCCACTCGCATCATCATGGCCGACTGAGACAAAGAGAGGAGTGTGACCACGAGAGACCATGGACAAGACTAAGACCCCGGTAACAGTCTGCTGAGTTGGACCCTAGTCCTGGTCCCCAGTCCTGGACCCCAGTCCTGGACCCCAGTCCTGGACCCCAGTCCTGGACCCCAGTCCTGGACCCCAGTCCTGGACCCCAGTCCTGGACCCCAGTCCTGGACCCCAGTCCTGGACCCCAGTCCTGGACCCCAGTCCTGGACCCCAGTCCTGGACCCCAGTCCTGGACAGATTAGGTCCACTCTTCTCTGATGTGTCTTTAATGACGAGTCACCATAACTTGTTACTCATTAACAAAGATCTTTCCAAGAACGACGTACTTCCAGGAACCAACAACAATCTTTGATCTGTTGATAAAACCAGTGACATCATCACATCTCACATCGGAGAAACTTTAACAAACGTGACTTTGCAGGTCGCAGGTCATAGCTTGAGCCACCCCCTGCTCACTGAGGTGAAAGGTAAAAGGTTGTGTCGCAATGACAATAACTCCCTTTATAATAACTGGTGTTTTATTTCATCTCTGGACATAAATGAATATGATCTATATATGAATATATATTTGAATATAAATAAATATTCAGTGAAAATGTTTTTTAATTAATCATTGGTCTTTTTTTTCACCTGAACACAAATCACCTTTTTCTTCAAGTTTTCCTTTCTTAATTACAAATTATTAAAATATTTAGTCTCTAAATCACTTAAAACTCCAGTAATTCTAATTGTAATAATAGACGACCTGAGGTGTAGGCAGTGAAAACGTTCTCAAATTATTAGGTCAACTTTGACGGGTTTATTTATTTTTCGTTTAATATACTAATATAACCGACATATATATATGTACATATGTGTGTATTTAAACCAAACACAGAGGTTTTCTCTATAAGTGCAAAACAGAATCCAAACGATAAAAAAATTGTTAAATACGGATAATATATTTCTAGATTTTCCCTTTTTAACTTTAAGTTCCAACGAGGGGAAATACTAATTTAAAATCTTTCACAGAACAGACGCATCTTTTCATGAATAAAATAAAAGCAACAATTACGACATTTTTACCGAACAACTAACATCAGCTGAAGTTTTACAGTCAATGTCGTCGGAACATCCAGACGCATTCACTGACACGAATTAGTTTTTACTTTTAATCGATGACTAATGTGAAGAAGATGAACCGTTACCGTCTCTTCAGTCTATCCTCGTCTCTGAGAAGTTCACCGGTTCTGGACAAACTCTCTGTCCAGTCTCAGCCGATGTCAATAAATAAAATGGCGGACGATGCCGACGGCGAATCAGGACAAAACCGGAAACGACAGTGGGCTCACTTCTGAGAGTTCGTCTTCTTTTTTTAAATTAACTTTATACGCACAATTTCCAAACTTGAATTTGATCAAATGTTTTAAAAACATAAAATGTCATATTTCAGATTTTCTCTAGAATTGCGAATATTTACAATGTTACTACATAAAAAAAACCATATCAGAATTGAATAATTTTGTTCGGTTTTATGATTTGTCGATGCTTAAGCTATAGTACTCTATGCTAACTTTTAGCTATTATTTAATTATTTTGTGGCTAACAGTTAGCCACTCTGGACCAGATGGTCAACACAGCTTCATTCTGATCGAGCTTTAGTGTAAACACAGCGACGTTTTATTGTTTGGTTACCATTGACAGATGCCGTTCTCTGTAGCTGTGACAGACAGACGTGGTTAAACAAAACACATTTTATTCACTCACTTCAAACAGTATTAAGTCACTAAGTCAAGTTCCAGCAGGTGGCGCCACCTGTGTCACACAAGTCTCTATTTACAAAACAACCAAACATTAAGACTCTAACAAACAACATCTAAGACATTATTATTCACAGACTCTGTGCACTCGTCTCCCCCACCGTCTCCCCCACCGTCTCCCCCACCGTCTCCCCCACCGTCTCCCCCACCGTCTCCCCCACCGTCTCCCCCACCGTCTCCCCCACCGTCTCCCCCACCGTCTCCCCCACCGTCTCCCCCACCGTCTCCCCCACCGTCTCCCCCACCGTCTCCCCCACCGTCTCCCCCACCGTCTCCCCCACCGTCTCCCCCACCGTCTCCCCCACCGTCTCCCCCACCGTCTCCCCCACCGTCTCCCCCACCGTCTCCCCCACCGTCTCCCCCACCGTCTCCCCCACCGTCTCCCCCACCGTCTCCCCCACCGTCTCCCCCACCGTCTCCCCCACCGTCTCCCCCACGGCCTCGGTGTGGTCACTTGGAGGCGGCGTTGCCGTGCGGCGGCTGCGTGGCCTGCTGCTGCTGTTCTGCCAGCGCCTGCTGCAGCCGCGTGCGTTTCCTGGAGTAGTGCTGCCAGTGCAGCAGCTGCTGCTCGTCAATGAACTTGGTGCACTGAGCGTTGACCAGCTCCTTCCGGAAGTGTTCGTACTGCAGCAGCTCCAGCATGTGTAGGCAGTGAGGGTACCTGCAGGAGGAGGAGGAGGAGAAGGAGGCAGGAGTCAGGAGCAGCAGTAGTAGGTCTGCCATGTCCAGAGAACATCTACATCACTGAGACGCCACCTCCTGGTGGAACATCAGTAGAGCAGGAGCCTCCAGGTGTTTTTGAAACATAACTAAAACTTGGAGCTGTAAAAATATCCATATACTGAAATAACACCATATTTCCTTTTGGACCGTATATGAAGGCACAGGCAGGAGCGGACATTATTGTTAAAGGTCATCTGTGTCAGCGTCTTGGTTTGGACTTGGTTTGGTAACAGAAGTGTGAGAAGATGATCGGAGGAGTTTAGGAGACGTCGTAGGACGTTAGATTAGAGTCAACTTTCACCAAACACCAGAGCACTAACTTTACAGACAAGGGGAGACGCTGAGAGATGCTGTGATGCATGAGCCAATCAGATGCTGTGTTCCATCTGCTCCAGGTAAACAAAGCTACCAGCCACGTCTTTTAGTTGATCTTTTGCTGTATTTGTATTTATTATTATTATTATTTTCAAGTGTCTGCTTTCATACATACTAGCCCTCAGCTCAGTGACCTCTGACCCTGTGCGTGGGGACCAATAGCATTCGCTAACAGTGACTTACTTGAGGAACTTGGAGTATTCCGGCTCCTTCCAGTAGAGCAGATACTTCAGGTAGTTGATGAACACTCTCTCCCTCAGGTAGCCTCTCTGAGCTAAGACTGCAGGAGCAAAGACAAACAGAAGGTTGTTCAGAGCAGGAAACGGTCAAGTCGAACTGTTACAACTCTCCTGATGATGGTGAGGTCATCTGAGGTCAGAGGGCACAGCGCTCCTTACAGTTCAGGTAGTTTGGGTTGGCCAAACACTGAATGAACTCCAGCTCCGCCTGGAAACGGTTCCTGGCCTGTTCCTCTGTATGACACACACACACACACACACAGTTTACTGAAACCGATCCTTTGCTTGTGTTCAAGACACAGGCCAAAGTTCTCTGTATGTGACCAACAATTCTACTGTTGTCAAACAGACACATTCACTTTGGTTATTTGTGTTTATTTAGCGGTATATTTATAATATTAGCGCCTCTACTATGGGAAATGTAATAATAATAATCATAATAATAATAGAATTAATTTTCTACCCAAACCCGAGGCATTAGAAACAGACATCACTAAAACATTCCCATTAACTCACAGAACTTTTAAAAACGTTAAATAAAATCAACATGAATCATTTTGAGGACGAACGAACGACGATAACAGTGACACCGACGTCGGTAACAACTATCACAACAACGTCAACATTTTATGGTTTTAGGCAAATTCCACTTCTGCTATGAATAATCGACACAGAATATTTGTCTATTACCGTAACTTTACCGTAAAAAACAACAAACCCGTGATCTCACTGAAGTGATGAACGGGCTTTGGTTCTCGACAAACACGTTTATGTCACTAAAGTTAAGGTAAATATCACGTACGAACCTGTTTCCATGACTGTCGGACGCTGTCGGTCCGTTAAACTGCCGTTATTTTCAAACAAAACTAGATTTCACAACAGTTTAAGTTGGTTTTAATGATGTTTTTTCGTATTTTTCCATCCAGCTACCATCGTCAAACTGCAGCCGCCATGTTTGTTCTTCTTCCTGTGTCTTCATATCCGCGTCGTCACATGGTTATTCCGACATGTCACTGCCCCCTAGCGAAGATACAGATATCAAAACCAGTGTCTCTCCTGAATAGGCTGGGTTTTAACGGCTCATCCACGAGAATTCATCACGTTTGCTGTAAATCTGGGAGAGATGATGAAAGACGTCACTGTGGGACACATCTGTGTGGGATACATCGTGTGGGACACATTGTGTGGGACATGACAGGAGACATTTTTTATTTTCAGTTGTTGATGTGAGTGACAGAAGAAAAAAATTGATTTTAGCAAAAATATTTATTTTTTTAAGGCAAAAACCTGCTGGACAGTAGACTGGACTGGTCAGTAGACTGGACAGTGGACTGGACAGTGGACTAGACAGAGGACTGGACAGAGGACTGGTCAGAGGACTGGTCAGAGGACTGGACAGAGGACTGGACAGACCCTCAGACACCACTGTCCAGTTTGATTCTGGTTCCAGCAGAGGTTCTTCCAGGTCACTGTCATCCATTCATTTAACCTGCAGTAGAAACAGCTCTGTGTTGACCTTTGACCTGAGGTGTCTCCCGCCCCACCGTCCAGACAGAGAGAAGACGACGCCCCCCTGGAGGTAAACTAAGTGTGTGCGTGTCTTCACACTCCACGGAGGATTTTCACGAGGCCGCGATTTTGTGACATCATCATCAGGAGAGGAGTTGATGTCAGACGTGAGAGCTCCGCCCTGCTTATAAGCCCCGCCCCTCAGGTGTGGTCATCGCAGTCCTCAAAGAGTGGAACTCTGGTCCAGTTCGTTCTGTAACGACAACATGAAGAGGTTCTTGATGAGTTGTTGGTTTGATTCTCCGTGTCGTCGTCTGTACAGGTGAAAATATTCATACACTGAAATATCACCATATTTAGTTCCACCATGTGGTTTCCTCCACCAGGGTATTGATCATTTAGTATTGGTATTGGTATTGATCATTTATTACCTACTACACTCAAGTATTCACAGTGTTGGTTCGTTTTATTTTTCTTTATTTATTATTATAATTCAATTGGGTAAAAAGAACTCAATATGTGGTCGAGCCTGTAGTATCACAAGATATGGTACGGTACAGTACGGTACAGTACGGTACAGTACGGTACAGTA
>NC_024325.1:16810705-16812183 GCF_000523025.1 Cynoglossus semilaevis
TGGTACAGGTACGGTACAGTATGGTACAGTATGGTACAGTACGGTACAGTACGGTTGCTCCTGTGTCGACAGTTTCTTGTCACTCACCTCCTTCGTCTCGTCTTCAGTCTGGTCCACTTGTTGTTGTGTTTCTCCACCACACCTGACCTCCTCTCCTCTCACCTCCTCTCCTCTCCTCTTCTCCTCCTCTGGTACTGACGTAGATGTGTCCTCCTCCTCCCCCTCTCCTTCTCTGGACTCCGTCTTCGTCTCGTCTTCTCTGCAGCTCGGTGTTGGTTCAGGACAAACCAAATCCTCCTTTTGGTCTTCGGTCTGGAGAACCTCTGGTTCCTGCCGCTTGGTTCCTTCTTCTGGTCTTTGGTCCGCATCGTCGTTAGTGGAGAACACCTCCTCGCCACCGCTGGACTTCCTGTGACGGCGCGAAGGAGGACGTCTGCGAATGGAGTGACGAGCTCGGCTCTGGAGAAGAAGAAAGTGGGAGGTTAGTCTCTTCTTCTTGATGGTTCTCTGCTCCTTCAGAGTTGACCTTTGACCTCGGCTCACCTTGTTGATGTTGGACAGGGTGGAACCCTCTGCCACGGTGGGCGGGGCTTCAAAGGAAACAGGCCCCTCCTCCTCAGTTAACGGGGAGGCGAGGACAGGGCTGTCGTCGTCCGGCGATGCCGCGGTCACAGAGGAGGAGCCTGGGGAGGTCGGAGGGAACGCTGGGGGGAACAATCGGAAACCTGGACTCTTTGGTGAGGGCTGTGGTGAGGGAGAGAGGGCAAGAGAGGCCTGAACAGAGGGAGAGAGGGAGACGGTGGAGTGACGTTGTATCAGCAGAGGGCGGCAGAGAGCAGCGGGCCTCACCTGAAGCTTCTCAATAAGAGCAGAGTTCCTCTTGGTTTTGGCAGGAAGTGGTGACGTGACACCTGGAGCCTGAGCACACGCACACACACACACACCAACACACACACGGTCAAACACACACAACAATATAATCCAAACAAAGTCGTTTCCTGATCAGTGACGTGATCGTTTAAGCTCCGCCCCTCACCTCCTCCTCATCTTCTGTTTTGGGCAGTTGGAGTGAACGCGGCGGTCGTCGTCTCACCGGCGTTTCCTTAAAAACACACACACACACACACACACACATTTACTTTTTAACTGACGTCGTTAATGAAGTTTTTTTTTAAATAATTTTCGTGTTCAAATATTTCTTTTTCTCACTGTTTGATCTTTAGCAGCGTTGACTGGAGGAGTTGAACTTTTGAACCTTCCTGCAAGTTCAGCTACGGAACGACGGGAAGAAGACTCCTCCTAGAGGAAGGAAGGAAGGAAGGAAAGAGGAAAGGAGGAAGGAAAGAGGAAAGGAAGGAAGGAAAGAGGAAGGGAAGGAAGGAAAGAGGAAAGGAAGGAAGGAAGGAAGGAAAGGAAGGAAGGAAGGAAGGAAAGGAAAGGAAGGAAGGAAAGAGGAAAGGAAGGAAGGAAGGAAGGAA
>NC_024325.1:16812653-16817412 GCF_000523025.1 Cynoglossus semilaevis
AATCCTAACTTCAAACCACCAGCTAAAAATACCTTCAACAAAGTCCTCTCAGCTGTAGGAGTGTTACAGTAAATGTGTTTGGACACACACACACACACACACACACACACACTCACACACACACACACACTCACAGCTGTTGACGTGCCCCTGAGCCCGGAGTCTCGGGGCTGAAGGACTGACATCACTGACATTCTACAGATAATGAAAACAGACACAGATTCTCTAACAGTGATCCACTCCGTTCACACCAACGTTCCGTTCACACCAACGTTCCGTTCACACCAACGTTCCGTTCACACCAACGTTCCGTGTTCACACACCAACGTTCCGTTCACACCAACGTTCCGTTCACACCAACGTTCCGTTCACACCAACGTATGACAGACCTGGTCCACGACTTCATCTGTTTCAGCCTAAAGCTAAAGGTGATCAACCATCGCTAACAGTACCAAAGAACCAGGACACATTAGTACCAAAGAACCAGGACACAACAGGTGACTAGCAGTTAGCTAAGCGCCTAGCCTAGCCTAGCCTAGCCTAGCCTAGCCTAGCCAAAGAAGCTGTAGGTTCATCTAGAGCAGAGAGAGCGCCGCAGGTTAGCAGCTAAAACAACAACAACAGGTGAAACATCAAGTGAGTTCTGGTTCAGAAGGTTCAGGTCTGAGCAGGTCCTGGTCCAGGGTCTGAACCAGACCAGGTTCTGGTTTCTGTGGAACTTAAACCTGAAGAAGGTTTTAGTGACGACAGGAAACACGACCGTTAGACCACTTCCTCTTTCACTGCGTGTGTGCGTGTGTGTGTGCGTGTATGTCCAAACTTCCGTTCATACATCCTGTCACTTTTTTCTAGAACATCTAGAACATTCTAAAGAAAATGTTTTAAAATCTTCCTTTAAAATCATTTCTATTTAATTCACCAACAAACTGAAAACTGGTCATTAATTATGAACTCCCATGATCCTCTGCTGCCACTGATCAGGAAACAAACAAATCAACAAAACATTTAATCACAAAATATATGTTTTCAAACGTTGGAAACTATAAATTGATTTCTGAATTAAAATATAATCAACAAAAACCTTACGTGGAGATCATGTATGTTAAATATATACTTTTTAAAAATGAAATATATATGAAAATATAAACATGATGAAAAACTTTAAACTAAATTTTATTTTTAATCAGAGTTTTTTTAACTATTTTTACGTCTTTGTACTTGAATTGATTTGTGACTGAATGTTGTTAAACTAATGAAAAATAGAATATATTTTGTTTAATATTTGTATATAAATACACAATGTTTCAAAATAATTTGTTTATACATTTTAATTAATTTAATATATTTTTAGTAAAATTATATTTTAATTTTATTTCTATACAATATTCATATAAATGTTAGAGAAAAAGTTTGAATAAATAAAATATAAGTTTGATTCAAAAACACTGGAAGATTTAACTGTGTTTGTTATTGTTTGTTGTAAATAGTGTCAAAGGTCACGCGTTCTTATTGGTCCATAAATTTCCTTTTCATATTAATGTCTTTCTTTGTTTTACAGCTTTGGTGTCTTTGACCTTTGACCCCCGGGGGCACTGGAAAAATGAGTGTTGATCTGAGGTCAGGTGAGAAACAGACGACTAATAATGACGGTGACCTTTGACACCAGCCTGAGGAGTGACCACACACACACACACACACACACACACTGATCACCAAATAGCAATACCTTAGTCAACATACACACACACACTCAAACACACACACACTCAAACACACACACACTCAGAGTAAAGTTAGAAGTTTTACCTCCATCCTGCTGCTCGTTTCTTTGCCGCTTCGAATTATGTCAAGTATGTGTGTGTGTGAGAGAGAGAGGGGCGAGCAAGGAGCCTGCAGCTTAAATATAGCAGTAGAGTAACACACACACACACACACACACAGTGGGTCGTGTTCAGTCACATGTCGATCTTTTTTCGTTTCCTGTTTCTCTCTGAAACCGTTCAAACGTCGTTTGGTTTCCACGGCAACACGTTCATTTATTTTGGTTAAAGTTAAACTTTTATTCTTTTATATATTTGTTCAACTCTAATGATCAAAGAGAGAGTTTGAGAACTACTGCTCATGACAACAAGGTTTCTGGGGCTGAGTGTAGGGGGCGCTATCACATCCACTGGTCATGACTCCAGGATCAAAATGTGTGACGCCCCCTGGCTCTCATTTCAGGCAGGAAGTTGCGTCACAGCAGTGATGAAAATGTGTTGTTTCATTTCTTAATCTGTGTTTTTGTTTTTACTTCTTCGTCAGTTGAAGCTTCAGCTCAAACGTCAAGAACCTCCAGTTATTTGATCATATATGTATAAATATATTATCATCATCGTCATCATCTTCATCATCTTCATCAAAAACTTTTTAAGTTTTCCCTTTTTTGGCCTTTCCTCAAATGAAGCTCAGTGGCTCCACCTGCTGACTAAAAATGAAAGCGCAATCGTTCTGTACTGTTTTTAAACAGTATTTTTGTACCACGTGGTGCGTTCACGGACTGCCGGTGTTTCCAACGCTCTCCTAATGAGTCTTAGTTTCCTTTCTCCTGTAGGTGTCACTGTTTTGTTCCAGGGAGTCTGGGTGATGGAGCCGCCTGCCTCTAAACCAACGCCCTCAGACAGTTTTCCCGCCATAAATTTGCCTTTATTTGTTGAAGGACAAAAATAGACATTTGAAATTCAACAACTTCCTGTGAAATGTGTGCAGGTGTAAAAGAACCCCCCCCCCACTCCCCCCGCCCTCCGACAGTCAGGTCTAAAAATCCACTCTGATAAAAACATGTAAAACAAACCTTTAAAGATAACCAAACATTTCCCATCATGCACCTGACCCACAGCTTCCTGTGTGAACGACCAGTGAAGGCGTGTCGTTGTAAACCAGCTTTGAAACAAATGCAGTAAAAACAGAAGCAGTTTCCAAACACGGAAATATTTTTTAAATTTTACTTAAAAATAATCTTTTTTTTTTCTTGGGATTCTGATAAAGAAGGCACTTGAGGAGACATTTATATATGTATGCACACAGTTATACATATATATTAATTCTGCTAAGAATACTTTAAATATTTTAAAACTAAAGGAAGTAAAAACTTTTCTTCTTTTTTCTAACCCTCCACAGAACAAAATCTGTTTTTTTTTTTTTGTCCCAAATAAAAACTAAACCAAAGCGTTGGTGACTGTGGTGAACCTGCGTAAAGATACATTTCATAGATTTGAAGCCTTTTGGTCTTTGATATGTTCGTCATCTGAGGTTAGCGTGAAAAATGTCCCTGAAACGTTTTCAGCCGCTGCCGAGTTCTCGACGCCCTGAATGTGATCACCTTGTTGTGCCGTGAGCCACGGTTTGAGCAGCAGGTTCTCCATGTTCCGTTCACTGATGTTCCTTTTTCTTCTTAAAGATCTTTTTTAACACGTGTCTCCTGCGGGTGGCGCTCGTCTCACCGTCCTCCTCCGTAGGACTGGTCCCGGACGCCAGTCCACGACTGGACGAGCTGGAGGAGACGGAGGACAAAGAGCCCGCGGTGGTTCCACAGAGAGAGTGGGTGGAGCTGGAGGAGCCCAGGGGGGGGGCACAGGCGGGGCTGGACCTCAGCTCCCCCAGGCTGGAACTCTTCTCCAGGTTCCCAGCTCCCACTGTGTACCTCAGCCTCTGACCCTGGAGGGGGTGGAGCCTGGACGAGGGGGGGCACGGGCCGCCTAATTCGCCAGGAGACGCAGCGAGGGAGGGGTCGGAGTCCGAGCCGTGGACGGTGTCCCTGACGGAGACAGCAGTGAACTGGTGTGAATGAACGTTAATGGATAACCATCTACACCTTAGCTTCAACATGCTATCTGTTAGCCGCTACTTCACTCAGTCATGCTAGCAGGCTAATACTTCACTGCACAAAGAGCATCAGGGTTCGCCCTCTGATGATGTCACATGACAGGAAACAGATGTGGAAACTAGATGGATGGAAAAACAGGAAGTGACACGAAAGCTAATGAGAGGAAATGACAATTAGAGACGACGTCAAGGTGAGAAAAACGTGATGATGCTATTTGATTTATTACTTTTTCCACAAAACTAATTTTTACTTTGATGCTAACTTTTCAGTGTTTTCTGATCATTTCTTCATCTTTTTTTGGCTTTTCCAGACGTATTTTTTGGTAAAAATGTTTTTCCAAATTACTTTCAATCAAAAATCAGACGTTTAGTAACGAATGAGCAGGAAGTGTTTGAAGTTAAATTTGTTTTTTTTAGAAAAAAAAATACCCAAAACTCCCTGAGCGACAGCGTTGTTTTCTCCGGCTTACAGCTCCCTCTGCAGGTGAGAAGCTGGATGACGCCTCCATAGAGTGGAAGCAGGACGATCGCAGCAGCAGAGCGGAAACGTGAGCCGTGCCTTCGGTGTACGAAGAAAAAAGAGGAGGTGAAGAGGAGGTCGCAGGAGGAGGAGGAGGAGGAGGAGTGAAGGGGAAGGAGGGGCCTATGGATGGGTGAGACAGTGAGGGGGAGACGGTGGGCGGAGCCAGCACAGGGAGAAACTCCAGCTGACCAATAGAGCGACTACGACATTGTCTGCCACTAGGGGGGCGCGCAGTCGTCAAGAGGCCACGCCCATTCTCCTGAGGTAAGCCCGGTCCTTCAACCAACCTCTGAGAGCTGAAGGTCGGAGCGGGGTCTCCTGTCCTCTGTCGCAGGGGCATCAAACTTTGAACTGTGGTTGAGAGGGAGGGGG
>NC_024325.1:16817458-16820075 GCF_000523025.1 Cynoglossus semilaevis
AAGAGTTAAAGTCTGAAGGAGGAAGTGAGTTTTCATCAACAACAGTTTGATCATCTTCACACTGTGACCTTTGGTTTAGCCTTGACCTCTGTGACCTCAAGGTCGTCAAAAAACATTCTTCATCAAACGTTCAGATTTCAGTACAAACTGAAGCTGAGGTAAAAAAACAAAACTCCTGGGTTTGATGAGACAACTGTTGTTGGTGAGAAGAGAAAAAAACAAGTCAGGACAAGATGAGGGGCGGGGGCCCTTGACGTGTACACCTGCAGCCTGGACATGTCCACAAATCAACCGTCACATTATACAGTCAGGTTGTTGTTTCTGGGACGTCAACGCTGCATGTGATTGGTTCACACCAGAGAGTGGACAAAAATGACCGTGACATTTGGGTCGGACCTCTGACCATCGAGGCTGATGATAAAAACGTGTTTTAATCCAAGCTTTTCCAAAACCGCGTCAACTGCTGCCCCCTGTCTGAATGACAAAGAACTGCATCGGTCATGTGAACGACTGGAGGCAGCAGTGGAGCAACAACTGCTGTGTCTCTGGGAACTAAAATCACTGCTTTTCTCTGTGGCAGCCCACAAGGGGGCGCACTCTGCGTGTCGGTTACACTCTCACGTCTTTTCTGTTTTATTAACTTTTTGTTTGGGAAATGTTCCAGGTTTAGTGGGAACCAGAGGTTTAAGCCAATCAGAGAAAGAGGGGGCGGGGCCAAAGAAGGAAATGAAAGGAGAGGCCAACCGGACTGTTTCCACGGTGACTGGTTGTCTGCGATTCCACCGAGGGGCCACAGGTCGCTGAGTCGCCGGTCCATCTGCCACGCTGCGTCTGCCGTCGGAGCCAATCAGCAGAGAGAGAGACGGGGACGCCCAGAAACAAACGACCAATGACAGAAGAGAGGGCGGAGACCAGAAAGAGGTTAGCTGAGAGAAACAGCTGAGTTAAACACACACACACACACACACACACACACACACACAGATTACTCCACAGCTAAAAATAGTCCCAACATCAACACAGGTTGTTTATATTCAGGTTTCATCGTCCAGTCTTAAAGGGACAGTTCACTTTGTTTCACTTTGTCCTTCGATGGTTGTTCTATCCGTCCATCCGTCCGTCCATCCGTCCTTCCATCCGTCCGTCCATCCGTCCATCCATCCGTCCATCCATCCTTAAACCTAATCAGTACTGTGAGCGCCCCCTGCTGTATCTTACCATGAAAATAGAAAACCACAGTTCTTAAACCAGTTTCTGCAGCTGGTCTACTGCTGCCCCCGGTGGTTAGCTCGTGTTACTGCGGTAAAACATCAAATCAGTTCTGTTGCGGCGGTTCCTCAGGGTGTGAAACACCAGAACTTTCCCTTTAAGAGTGGACTGAACCGGAGAATGAATCAGTTGTTGGAACTATTTTCAGGTTGGTTGTCAGAGGTGGCGCTGTTGCATCCTGTCTTCTACTCACACTGAAGTGTCCCAGGAGACAGGATGTCCTCGTCCATGTCGTCCAGGTCGTCAGACAGGAGCAGGTGCTGCGGGGTCTGGGGTCTCAAGCCCAGCATGGACGGGTCCAGGTTGAGGGCGGCGGCCAACGCCCCCAGACCAGGATTATTGACCAAACAGAAGCCGGTCAGAAACTCGATCTGCTGCCAGCGCTGAAGCTTCTCCCGCAGCGCCGCCGTGACCTCGGCCAGCGCCTGCCTGCAGGGGGCAGTGTAGAAACGCAGATTCAAGAAGCTGAAGAAAATCCAGGACTGATCATCGGCTCTGATGGACCTGTAGGTGTGGGATCAAAGGTCACTCACTTGGCCGACAGGATCTTATGGTCCACGTCGTCCAGGGAGGAGCTGTGGGCCACGTGGAACGGCCCGAACAGAGAACTTTTCTTCTTCTTGATTTTCTCTGCCTGCAAAGAACAAAGTGTCTGTCGTCCCCGTCATCATCATCATCATCATCTTCATCATCATCTTCATCATCATCATCATCATCATCATCATCATCATCATCATCATCATCATCATCATCATCATCATCATCATCATCATCATCATCATCATCATCATCATCATCATCATCATCATCATCATCATCATCATCATCATCATCATCATCATCATCATCATCATCATCATCATCATCATCATCATCATCATCATCATCATCATCATCATCATCATCATCATCATCATCATCATCATCATCATCATCATCATCATCATCATCATCATCATCATCATCATCATCATCATCATCATCATCATCATCATCATCATCATCATCATCATCATCATCATCATCATCATCATCATCATCATCATCATCATCATCATCATCATCATCATCATCATCATCATCATCATCATCATCATCATCATCATCATCATCATCATCATCATCATCATCATCATCATCATCATCATCATCATCATCATCATCATCATCATCATCATCATCATCATCATCATCATCATCATCATCATCATCATCATCATCATCATCATCATCATCATCATCATCATCATCATCATCATCATCATCATCATCATCATCATCATCATCATCATCATCATCATCATCATCATCATCATCATCATCATCATCATCATCATCATCATCATCA
>NC_024325.1:16820946-16825161 GCF_000523025.1 Cynoglossus semilaevis
TCAGTCGTCAGTCGTCAGTCTTCAGTCGTCAGTCGTCCTCACCCCGTCTCTGGCCTGCAGCAGTTGTCTCTCAGCGTTCTGTTTCTTGATGTTGTAGTACTGGACTTCGATCTCGTGCGTCAGCTGCAGCCACTTCTGGAGACCATCAGGGGGCGTCCACGGGACCCGCGTCTCCAGCTCCTTCTCCGTTCTTCTGAGAGCCAGGCGTACCTGAGACCAAGGACAGAGAAGATTCTGAGATCTGGTCCCAGTCCACCTGGAACTGAGCTGTTCCACCAGACCAGGACGGTGGACCAGACCAGGACGGTGGACTCATGTCATGATGTCATTACTACAGTGTGATAGGCTCCGCCCCCTCACCTGTTCCAGTTCGTCCTCGGTGAATTTCTGATGTAGCTTCTCATTCTCAGTTCCTGCTCTGAGCTGTTGGAGGCGCTCTGCTTCTTCTTTGGCTGAACTGATTTCCTTTCTAAGCTCCGCCTCCACCATCACCTTCTCCACCTGAACGCAGCGCTGCTCCTCCTGAGCTCGATGAAGTCTTCGACACACAAACACACTGGTGGACAAACAGCTAACTGCTAACGGCTAACTGCTAACAGCTAACGGCTAACTGCAAATAAATGACGACGACTCAACATTAGCCACGAGTGTAAAAACAAAAGAAAAGTTGTTAGTGAGCAGAGGAGGAGCTGGTGTCAGCAGGGGGCGCTGAATAGCTGTGTGTGTGTCTGTGTGTGTAAGAGAGAGAGGGATGTGTGTCTGTGTCTGTGTGTGTAAGAGAGAGAGGGAGAGAGAGAGAGACTTCTTCTGTGTATTCTTTGCCGACATAAGGACTTTGATGGAAAGTGCACACACACAGAGACACACAGAGACACAGAGAGACACAGACACAGAGAGACAGAGTGTGTGTGTGGGCGCTCCTGTCTCCTACTGTCCCTGAAGGCAGCAGCTCCGTCGTTCTCACTCTTGATAATTTCATTGTTTTGTTTTTCTGTGATGATATTTTTAAAATTCTTCGCTGGGTAAATGTTAGATCTCACAGCCTGGCAGCAGGGGGCGCTGTACTAACTTCTCCTGCAGCTCCAGCAGACTCTGCTCGGCTCGATGGAGACACTCCAGGTCCTTCATCAGTTTGTCCACGTCGTCTTTGGACCTGCGTCTCTGCAGCAGAGCGAAGCAGCATCCGCTCAGAGCCACGAGGACGGAGACGGCGAGGAGGAGGTCCTTCCACCACCGCTGTCCAGCTGCAGGAGGACAGACAGGAGGACAGGTGTGGGAGACAGCAGAGAAGAAGACAACACTCACGTGTCCTTATTGTCCATTTTATAAATAGTCTTACTTTTAGATTTTCTGTCTAAAGTCTTTGACTGAACTTGGCGCCCTCTGCTGGGAATTTAATTTTTTAAATCTTTGTTTAGCCCAAAGAAAATCATTTTTATGATTTTAAAACTGCAATGTTACAAAAAAGGAAACTAGAAAAAAGTGACAGAACGTCATGAAAATCAATGAAAACGTCTTGACCGATAAAATTATTATTTAACAAAAAATGAAAAAGTCAAATGTTTAAAATCAGTCAAAAGTGATTCACAAACGTCATCAACTTAAAAACTAAAATATAAAAAACATTAAAGGTTCCACAACGGCTGGTCCAAACTGACCTGGGGGGTACAGACTGACGTGGGGGGGGGTACAGACTGCCCTGGGGGGGGTACAGACTGCCGTGGGGGGTACAGACTGCCCTGGGGGGGGTACAGACTAACCTGGGGGTTACAGACTGACCTGGGGGGTACAGACTGACGTGGGGGGGGGTACAGACTAACCTGGGGGGTACAGACTGCCGTGGGGGGTACAGACTGACGTGGGGGGGGGTACAGACTAACCTGGGGGGTACAGACTGACGTGGGGGGGGGTACAGACTAACCTGGGGGTTACAGACTGACCTGGGGGGTACAGACTGACGTGGGGGGGGGTACAGACTAACCTGGGGGGTACAGACTGCCGTGGGGGGTACAGACTGCCGTGGGGGGTACAGACTGACGTGGGGGGGGGTACAGACTAACCTGGGGGGTACAGACTGCCCTGGGGGGGGTACAGACTGACGTGGGGGGGGGTACAGACTGACCTGGGGGGGGCCCAAACAGGACGATGTCCAGAGCTTTGAGCTGCAGTTTCTGAGAATGACTTCTGTCCAGAATCTTCAGAACCTGGAGGCTGAGGGTGACGTTCTTCACGGCCAACCTGGTGAGAAGAACTATTTATTTATTCATGTAGTGACACAAAGTGACCACAGGAGGCAGCAGAGTGTGTGCGTGTGTGTTGGTATTGGACCTGGGTAAAGACCTTCCGTCCAGCTGGTGTCTCCTGAAGGTGTCCTTGTACTGAGGCAGCTCCACACTGACCATCAGCCACTCCTCCACCTGCTCCACGGTCCAGTTGTAGACTGACACACACACACACACACACACACACACACACACGTCAGCGGTGGGAGTCTTGTTTCTCCCAGCCGTGTCCCGGGCCGTCCCTCACCTGGCGAGCTCTTCCAGGACGTCCACATGTCCTCCACACTGACGTGCAGATCCACTCGGTGGAAGCTGCTGTGTTTGGTTCTGGGGTCGTGATCCTTCAGATCTTCCCTGAGGAACTGAACCAGAACAGAAGTGTGACTCGGAGCTGAGCTACCACAGAAGCTGCCGTTCACCTCGGTTTTTCTCTCTCTGACCTCGTCCGTCTCAGCGGCGTCCACCGTCCCGTCGGCGTCGTCGTCCATTAGCTTGTGGATGCTGCGGATGGCATCGAAGCTGAGGAGCGCGTCCCGGTCGCGGCACAGTTGCAGATCTATTCCACACAGATCTAGGACATTAGAACAGGCAGTTCATGAACTCTGGATCAGAAGTAACTGTAGCAGTGAATTCAAACAGACAGATTTAAAATTGAGAAAATAATTGAAATGAACGCAGGTCATTTTTGGACAGAAGCTGAAAAAAATATGATGAAAAATGTTCGATTTTTTAATCTTTTTTTTTACCTTTTCTGCAGTTTGAAAAAAATTTAGCAAAAAGTTTCTTTTGAAATGATGATGATGTTGGTCAGATGGTGAAAAACATTAATGACAATTTTTGACTTTTTTTAAATCACTTTTTATCTATTTTTATATCGTGAGTTTGTACATTTCTGATACAGTTTTTATTGTTATTTTCTGGTTGAACTTTTCTTCTTCTTCAGTCTGTTGTTGTTGCTGTTGAGTCTGGTTTGTTCAGGGCGTGTCATCAGTTAACCACTGGTTATCCTGTTCAGTCCAGTTATTCCACAAACAGGAAGTCTGTGGCCGCAGGCAACAACAGCCCTGGTACAGACACCAGAGCTAACGTTAGCTACGACAGACCTGAGCTAACGTTAGCAACAACAGTCCAGAGCTAACTTTAGCAACAACAGTCCAGAGCTAACGTTAGCTACGACAGGGCAGAGCTAACGTTAGCTACAACAGCCCTGGTACAGACACCAGAGCTAACGTGAGCTACGACAGTCCAGAGCTAACGTTGGCTACAACAGTCCTGGTACAGACTCCAGAGCTAACGTTAGCTACGACAGACCTGAGCTAACGTTAGCAACAACAGTCCAGAGCTAACGTTAGCTACAACAGCCCTGGTACAGACACCAGAGCTAACGTTAGCTACGACCGTCCAGAGCTAACGTTAGCTACAACAGTCCAGAGCTAACGTTAGCTACAACAGTCCAGAGCTAACGTTAGCTACGACAGTGCAGAGCTAACGTTAGCTACAACAGCCCTGGTACAGACACCAGAGCTAACGTTAGCTACGACCGTCCAGAGCTAACGTTAGCTACGACCGTCCAGAGCTAACGTTAGCTACGACAGTGCAGAGCTAACGTTAGCATTAACTGTTATTTCTATATTGTTTTTCTTTCTAATTATTCCTGAATGGTTTAGAAACGTCAGCTGATCTCTAAGCTCTTTAACAGCTGCTCTCCTGGTTCCTAACACTGCTGTAAACGTCTGGTCTTCATCCTGGGTCTGTTTTCCTCTCACACAGACAGTGAACGCCACGTGGTTTTTCTCATGTGTTTGTCAAATGAGATGTTTATGTTTCAGAGACGACCAGGTCCAAAACTGACGACCGGGTGTTCTGAGCTGGGGACAGGGACAGAGGGACAGGGACAGAGGTCCAGGGACAGAGGGACAGAGGTCCAGGGACA
>NC_024325.1:16825404-16852085 GCF_000523025.1 Cynoglossus semilaevis
CAGGGACAGAGGGACAGAGGTCCAGGGACAGGGACAGAGGAGGTCCCAGTTTTTTTGGCTCAGGATTAAAGATCAGCAGCTGTGACGACAGAAATACTCAGATAATAAAGTTAAAGAAACAAGAAGGTCGAGTCAAAGTCATTGTCTGGCTGGACCAGTGCCAGCCTGAGTACCCACAATGCACCACTGCAGAATAGCCCATGAGCTAAACCAACGGTCCAGGACGGGCAGAATCATGTCTGCTCTCCTGTTCCTGTCCCTGAGGACAAACTGAGACACAAACGAGGACGGTGTTGACTTTAACAAAGCGACAAGAGAGTGTGAACAGAAACTGGTCTGGACCAGGACCAGGACCAGGACCAGAACCAGGACCAGAACCAGGACAGACGATAAATAAAGACCACAGAAGGTTGAGACTTGGGACCAGATCTGAATGGACCAGAACCAGGACCAGGACGATTCTCTACCTAAACCAATCTGAGTGGGCGGAGCTAAATGATGATCTCACCGTGTTAGCACACAGACAGCTGCTAACGGCTAGCTGCTAGCTGCTAACAGCTTCAACGCTCAGTTGTTTTTTGTTTTGTTTTGTTTTGTAGAGATATTTTACAGTACCTGAGGCTGAATTACCACTGGAAACCAGGTGGTGGTGTTGTTGGTCCAGATGGGTGTGGTGTTTCCTCTCCAAAACTTCAGCTCGAACAAGAACACACAGCACACACACCGTCAACGCACGTGAAAGTTCCATGTCTGAGGACGAAGACGAAGACGTCAGTTCAATATTTACATGAGAATCAGTGACGATTTGAGGGAACGGGGGGGGTTGGTGGTTCCCTTTGTTAACCTGCCCCCCCGTCAGTGCAGGTTCTCCCCTCTGACCCCTCTGACCCCTCTGACCCCCCTTCACAATAACAACAACAACAACAAAAATGGTTTCAATAAAAAGAACTGATGTCAACAAATGTTTCACACAGTTTCAACAACGTCAGACAGGGGGCTCCACCTACTGCCATGTCCAGGGAGGAGGGGAGTGGGGGGGGGGCAGGGGGGGTTAGAAAGCAAAAGGCAAAAAGATTTCTATCATTTAAGAGACAGAAACCACGAGAGAGATTAAAAAGTAAACGCGCCCTCTGGTGAAACTTTATAAAATAACACTAAAGTAACAACACCTGGTGCATGATGGGAATATTTCTGCATACGTTTAATAAATTAAACCTGACATCATCATCGTCATTATCATCATACTGCAAAGTAGTCGTGATGAAATTGTTCACACAGCGTGACGTCACGTCAGCGTGACGTCATCAACCGACAGTGTAAAAACAGCCTGACACGAGACACTGAAGTGGTTCCTGTCAGATAAGAATCCCTGCTCAGATGAGACGTTCACGGTCCGGACATTTCAAACATCGCCAGTGTCACGACAACAAACACACCGAGCGGTAACTTATCGATGACCGATGGATCGATCTCCATCAGGTCAGCTGGTCTGGAGCCTCTCTGGGGTCAGAGGTCAGACAGCTGCCCACTCACCTGCTCTAGTCCATCGATGACTGATCGACCAGGTCCGACTTCCAGGAAGATCCAGATCCGGGACCAGAACCGGAACGACTGTAGAGCGAGTGTAAAAACTCTGCTGAAAAAAGAAGTCGTCAGTCAGAGATCCTCCTCTGGTGCCTTCACGGACTCGAAACAATATCTGAAACGACAGCGACTCTGTCGTCAGGAGTCGCGGGTTCTTTTTAGAAATGTGAACAAAACGAAACGTTTTGAAACCGAACAGAGAGTAAAAAGTCAAGAGTTTTTTTAACTCCCCTTTACCTTCATACAACACGTCACGTGATTCTGTAGGTTTTTGAAACAACGATGAATTCCTCTGATTGTACTGCTCCTCTTATTAGCATATCTCCGCAGTGTGCTGCTGCCCTCTTGTGGCCATAAAGAGGTGGTGTAGCTTAATCGTCACAGTCAAACTGACGAACCTTCAAAAACAAAAACCAAAACAGAGCAAGAACAAAAGGAGAAAAACCTCAAGAGCAAATACACACAAATACACACAGATACACACAAATACACACAGATACACACAGATACACAGTGATGCAGTTCTTGTTGTGATGGTCACAGTTTGTTCACAGGTTGAACAGTAATTTGTTCTTGAGGTGACGTTTGGAACACACACACCCCCACACACACACACACCCACACACACTCACACACACACCCACACCCACACACACGTGAACTTCCCTAAAGCTCTTCCTCTCTTGTTTTCTCTCTTTCTTTGGACTTCCTCCTACCAGTTAGCCCAGCCCTAAACACACTCTCTCTCACACACACACACACACACACACACACACTCCGAGAATATTTGTGCGTCAACACAGGAGGACAGATGTTCTGATGCGAGTCCCTGGGCAGAGGACAGGTCAGTGTGTGTGTGTGTGTGTGTGTGTGAGACACCGTCTGTCTCCAAATTAACGTCTGTCTCTGAACTTTGACCCCGGCGGTCACAGTTCTGGACCTCTGTTTGCCCCCAGGCCGCGGTGGAACTGACGGTGTTTCCACCACGGCCTGAGGGTCAGTCAGGAGTGGAAGGATCGGCCGCCGTCACGTGACGCCGTCAGGAAATAAAAATCCACCGACTTTGTTGAAGTACGGTGTAAGAGAAGACGGCAGCTGTAAACAGGAAGCCCCGCCCCCCCCCCAGGTCTGACCTGTCAGCGGTGGGAAATGAATCCTAATTCATCCTGGACTTTGATCCTCATTTCAAAGCGTTGATTCCTGGTTACTTGTACTTGTACTTGTACTTGTACTTGTACTACAGTAGTACTTCAGGAGGTGTATTTTCAGTGCAGTTTCTGACTTGAGTTGGAGGATGTTCTCTTCTTCACCCACTCAGACCAGACACTGGTTCGGTTCTGGTCCAGGTTCCAGTACTTCCTCTCTGACTCATTGTAAAATAAATAAAAGCAGCTGATTGGACGAAACAGTTAGCTAGTTCCTGAAACTGAGACCAAAGTGGAGCGGAGTCGTTACTGTAACTGGACGTTTCCTCTTTTTTATTTTTAACATTTAAATTTCTGCCTCATGAAGAGTGACGTTGGATGATTCATGTAAATCTGCTGATCTGGGATCAGACGGAAACAGACACAGGTGGGGGGGCGGTGAGGGGGGGGTGCTGTTACTACTGTTACTGTTACTACTACTGCTGGCTGAATATTTCAAGTCATTTCTCTCCTGCTTCAGATCCTCCTCTGGCTGAATATTTGAAGTCATTTCTCTCCTGCTTCAGATCCTCCCTCATCATTTCTCTCACTGTTTCTTCATCAAACCCAAAGCTTCCTTTTCCCCCAAGAACGACTGAGTTTCACAAAGAGAACATTTCCAAACCTCTGAGTTTTTACTCCTGTCTGCAATATCCTGGGTTTTATATCACACTAAAGTCCAAAGAAAAAGTCAGAGATTTTACCTCACTGATTTTCTCCATGGACTTTGGTCTGAACTAAAATCTCTGATTTTCTCCATGGACTTTGGTCTGAACTAAAATCACTGATTTTCTCCATGGACTTTGGTCTGAACTAAAATCACTGATTTTCTCCATGGACTTTGGTCTGAACTAAAATCACTGATTTTCTCCATGGACTTTGGTCTGAACTAAAATCACTGATTTTCTCCATGGACTTTGGTCTGAACTAAAATCTCTGATTTTCTCCATGGACTTTGGTGATTGGGTGATAAACCTCGGCTTCCTGTTACTTATTGATTTTAATATTCATTTTAGTTCATTAAGAAGACAGACGTGTCCAGAAACAAAGTACTCATTTATTTTACTCCTGGTCAGAATTAAAGGACTAAAAAAACCTAAATAATCAATGGTTGAGATCAGGCAGCCCACACCCACAGTGTGTGTGTGTGTGTGTGTTGGGGGGGGGGTTAGGTGGAGTCAGTGTCCCCAGAGTCTGGGTTGAACCTCACACTGTGTCCAGACATCTGGAGACACTGCTCTCTCTCTCTCTCTTCATCCAAACTTTACTTCATCTTCTTATCGTTTTGCAAAACTCACGGTTGTGAAACTGTGACCAGAGCTGTCAGTTTATAAAACAGGAAGTTGAGTCAGGTCACCTGCACACTCCTCTCTGAGCTCATAAACGTGACCTCAGGTCAGATTTTCTGAGAGTTTTTTTTTTTTTGTCTTTATTTCAAAGTTAAAGACAAAGTTTACTGAACTCTCACGCCTACATTCCAAAGTCCATAGAGAAAATAACACATTTTAGGTATGGATACAGGAGCTGCTGGTCCATCGCTGCCCCCGGTGGTCATTTTGCAAGTGAATTTGGACAGAGAATAAAGACAGTCCTTCCAGGTCTTGGTTGGACCCTGACCTCTGCTCCTTTACATTTAACTCTCTGTTGCCCATTACAGGCAGACGATGGAACTACACATCCTTCTGAACCAACTTCATTTTAACTGAGGAAAATAAAGCAGCTTGATCAACCAATCACACGCTCTGAAGGTGAACTGACCAGTAAGTTTTGTTGTTTCAGATCCAAAGCATTAACCTGAAAATAAATGTCTGTGCAGCCACACCAAACCTCATGGAGAAAATCAGAGATTTTAGTTCACCCTGATGCGACAGTCGCTCCTCTGTTTCCTCCGTCACTAAGAGTCAAACTGTTGTAACTGCTGAAAATCCTTCTATCAGATTTTTTTTCATCGACAGAAACTGACCACACGAGGCAGCCGTGGGCCAGAAACTCCCTGAGAAGTAAATTCAGTTATTTTCTCTATGGACCCTGGTTCAACAGGGTAGTGTCACCTAGTTGGATTACACTGTTTGTGTGTGTGTGTGTGTGTGTGTGTGTTTCACGTGATTGGAGCCTAGAGGTCAGAGGTCATCATGCAGACTATAAAGTGTGTCGTTGTGGGCGACGGTGCCGTGGGAAAAACCTGCCTCCTCATCTCGTACACCACCGGAGCGTTTCCCAAAGAATACATCCCTACGGTCTTTGACAACTACAGCAGCCAGGTGAGGGACCATGTGACCTCTGTGATGACATCATCAGCCATCACAGCAAAATGGCATCATTTCAGCTGAGGTGTGACATTTGACTTCTCACTTACTCTGTCCTCGACGCGCGTGTGTGTGTGCGTGATGCGTTCAGGTGACGGTGGACGGACGGATCATCAGTCTGAACCTGTGGGACACGGCAGGACAGGAAGAGTACGACCGTCTGAGGACACTGTCGTACCCCCAGACCAACGTCTTCATCGTCTGCTTCTCCATCTCCAGCCCCGCCTCCTACGAGAACATCAAACACAAGTGGCATCCAGAGGTCAGAGGTCAAACACAAAGTCTGTTTGAGTGGAATATTTTCATCTCAGCACAAAAGTCAGGGATTTTAAACGTTTTTAACACATTAAATAAACTTTTAAGATTCCTCCTGTGACGATTTCACAGGTCAGAGTTGAAGCCAATCTGGCCCCTCCCCCTCTGACCCCTCCCCCTCTGACCCCTCCCCCTCTGCTCCTCTTCTCCTTCTTAGCATAAACCTAGATGATGAAACATTTCTGGTCCACAACTGCATGGAGAAAATCAGTGACTAACACTGACCACAAGAGGCAGCAGTGGACCAGAAGTGACCTAAGTGAGCTAAAACCAAGGACTTCTGTCTGGGAGACCCAATAGTTAACAGACAGTACTGACAGTACAGACAGTCAGCTGAAGTAGTAGATGAAGTAAAACTCACTCCATTCCTCCGCAGGTGTCTCACCACTGTCCCGGCATTCCCATCCTCCTGGTGGGCACAAAGAGCGACCTCCGCAACGATGCCGACACTCAGAAAAAGTTGAAGGAGCAGAACCAGACGCCCATCAGCCACCAGCAGGGGGCAGCACTGGCTCGGCAGATCCAGGCAGTGCGTTATTTGGAGTGTTCGGCTCTGAACCAAGACGGAATCAAGGACGTGTTTATCGAAGCCGTGAGGGCGTTTCTAAACCCGCAGCCCGTGGTCAGCAAGAGGCCCTGTGTCCTGCTGTAGCACCGTGACCATGACAACCACAACAGCGCCACCACCTGGCAGAGGCCGACTCCTGCTGAGGGACTGTTCTGAGAAGCTTTTCAAATATTGTTTTTTAGTTTGCAGGAATTTTTAGTTATTTTCCACACACACATGCACACAAACACACACACACAAACACGCACACACACACAAACACACACAAACACGCACACACACTCACAGCCTCGTCGTTCACGTGAAGAACATTTTCAAACAGAAGTAACTTAAATAAATAAACATTTGTTTCTAATAATCACAAACTGTTGTTTTTATTTGAAGGCTGACGTCGCCACCTGCTGACGGCTGCTGTGAAAATGTTAAAATGTTGAAACATCACGTCTCAATTGGCAGAAGTAGATAAAAAAAAAAGGGTTCAGGTCAGAAACTCAGCCACTTCCTCTAAAACCACATGAACTGAAACCTGCGTCTGTTTCCACTGACCACGGCTGTTTTGGTTCCATCTGTCGACCAATCAAATCCAACCATCATTTCAGCTGACTGTCGTTGTTTAAAAAACAAACCAAAAAAACGTTTCGATTACATCAAAAAGTCTAATCTTCAGGACGATGAACACCATCAAATCCAACAGTAGCGAATCACAAAGAGGAGGCATCAGCCCTTGGCTGTGATTGGTCCAGCCCCCGGGGGCAGCAGACCCAGCTAAGAGCATTTTGGAAAAAAAAGGGCCGACCCACAGACTGGGATTCAAACCAACAACCCTCTTGTGGTGGAGTGTACCTGACTCAGTTCTAAATTTAAATTCTAAAGACTAATAATTTGCCCCGTGTATATTAATACGTTATACTGCCACCACCAGGCCTCAGAGTGAAAATGGTTTCTGTCGATGAGACGATGATTTGGACGACACTGTGGCTTCATGTCCGTCCACGGCGGTCTGAAGACGGAGGTCCAGCAGGAAGTCTGAGGTGGAGCTGAGCTCCTGGTCAACATCGTCCTGTTCCTCCTCCTCCAGGAAGGCCCGTCTTCCTCAGAGACAGGAAAGCACTTCCTGTTCCTGTTTCTTCAGGCCTGAAGAAGTTCAAGACGTCGACGGACTTCTGTGGAACCGATCTTCTGTGGAACCGATCTTCTGTGGACTGAAGGCGTCTGGTTGGCCTGGACTGACTGCAGCCTCGTTCTTGGAGTTTTACCTCACACACGTCCTGACTCGCCCTGACAGCACGACACGCACACACTTGTGTTTACACAGACACAGGAATGTGCTGATGTGACATCACATCCTGCTGACATCACTGCAGCAGATACTGCCGGGGGGGGGGGGGGGGGGGGTGGACTTTAAATAAACAACCGTTTGTAATGATCTCAGTTCAGCGTTAACTGGCAGTGAAAGCAACAGAATCATTTAAAGGACTGAAACAGTTCCTTCGGTTCCATGATTCATCCTCCTTCATCCTCCTTCAGTCTGTGTGACCATGAACCAGCAGAGTCCAATCCCAGAGACGGGACACGTTCCAACAGTTTCTCTTCAGAAACGTTTGTCCTCGGGAGGCGTGGCCACGATGATTTCTTTACTGCTGAAATCCCAGAAGGCCGTCATGTGGAAGGCCATGTTGGAGAAGACCACCAGGTACTCAAAGAAAGCGAAGAGGGTGTAGACTGGAGGGGGGGGGGGGTGGGGGAGAAGCAAAAGATGTGGAGGTCAGCAAAATCAGTACTAACACAGACACAGTGAGTTCCTCACGTTTTCTGTGGGTGTGCACATTAACTATCGCCCTCTAGTGGCGGCTCTGTGTTATTTTTCTGGTCTTCACTTCATGGACACAGCCTGGTGTGAACAATGACCTCATAAATACTTGTCTGTTCACCGGACCATCGGACTGAAGACGTGGACACGTACCTCCTCTCTCACAGAACTTGTTGTGGCGTCTGAAGAAATAAGCAGCAGCCAGGCAACAGCTGATGTTAAGAAGGAAGAGGTGTATCTTCCATTGACATGATGTCACTTCCTGAGAAAATAAACACATGCAGGAAGGATATTAGAAGTCTACATTTGTCAGGTTTCACAGCTGTAACCCTGTCAAATCACTGACACAGTGATATATATATATACTGTATAAATATATATATTTATGTATTTGTACAGTATATATACACACATATATGTATATAATCTAATATTCAGGTGAGATTAAACAGCTAATGATTTGTCAAACATAAACCAATAAATCCATCCATCCTGACTTAATTTTAGTGACATGAGGCTGAAAGCGTGAATGACTCATTTCATTAACCCTTCATTTGCCAAATTCTACAGCCACCAACACTGAGGTCACTGAGGTCACTGAGGTCAAGAGGCCAACATCAGTTTTCAACCATGTTTTGGCCACCTGTGAATCTGCCTTGTTACAACCTGGATCCACCAGCAGGGGGAGCTCACCACACAGTGGTTGTACCTCCTCACCTCTGAGTTGACACAGTGTCTCTTGATGACCTGCCACAGGCGACAGGTGATCAACATGTGGAGCAGTGAGCTGGCGATGAAGACGATGAAGCCGTTCTTATGGACAGCTGCAGGACAGAGAAGACGGTGAGAGGAGGAGGAGGAGGAGGAGGAGGAGAAGAAGACGGAGCGTCCCTGCTCCTGACTCACTGTAGGTCTCGGTGGAGGACACGTATGTGAGCAGCAGCAGCCCCGTGTTCTCGGCCAGGCTGCAGACCAGGGCCAGTCCTCCCAGCAGCAGCTCCAGCAGCCTTTTGGCGAAGCGGCCGCGGTAGAAGTTGAAGTAAGCCACGGACACCAGGTACCTCGGCGCCGAGTGCAGGCCGATGCAGCTGCGCCAGATGTAGCGCTCCGGCACGCGGCTGATGGCTGAGCTGATGGACGGGAGGTAATTGGACACCTGAGGGGTAAACAGACACCTGGTTGGCCCTGTGTGTGGTGGTAGCTCCAGATTCCCACCAGGACACAGCCCTACTGGTGACGTTCTTGTATGATCCTTGTTCCTTTAAAGGGATATGTCTGCTTTTTTTCAAATTGAAACTTGTGAAAGGTCACCGCAGGGCTGAGTCAATAACAACCACACTCAGAGACACCTGTCAATCAAATGTTTACGACGGTACTTGAAGGCACCCTGGCACCCACCTGGCAGTGTGTGTACGTGGCCTCCTCGAAGTGGTAGAACAGAGAGATGAGGAGGCAGACGACGAGACCACTGAGGGGCAGCAGAACCGTGGCCACAACAAAGCTTCTGAAGTGCAGGCGGATGAGGGGCCGGTCCCGCTCCAGGCCCCCGTACGGACCCTGGAGCATCCTGTACCAGAATTAGACAGAATTACCCAGAATCCCTGGGACACGAGCGTGAGGTCAGCCTGTTGACATGACTTAATTGTTGGTCTTTCTGATGTGCCTGAGAACATGGCTTCAACAGAGCTTTAGCGCCCCCTTTGGTCTGTGCCTCGCCACACTCATCAGGATGAGAAATACAGACTGTTACAAACTCACCTCTGGGTTTGGATTTCCTACATTAACTGTTTAGTAACGACGTTAGTGAACTATGAAATGAGTGACTACTAAAAATGACTAATACTTAAAATACCCAATAAAAGTACTTAGAAACGTACACAGAAAACATGACAAATGTTTTAAAACGTTTTGTTATCACGAACATTTACTACTATTAAACAAACACTTCACTTTGGAACCCATTACGCCCTCACATCAAAATAAGAAATAAAAATATTACAAAAAAGTTGATCGTTAAAAGCTCAACCTCAGTGTCGTCACAGTATGCTAGCTAACAGCTAGCAGTTAAGAAAAGCTCACCTTTCAGTTCAGCAGCGGTCGAGTAGACTCTGACAGCCACTCCACTCCACGGCCATTCAGCTGGAGCTGCTAACGTCTGCTAACGTTGTCAACTGTTGCTAACACAGATAGCTGATGCTGTTAGCCGCATTATCGCCAGCATCAAACTTTAAAAACCGCTTCTGACGTCACGTGTGTTTAGTGCCCTGACCCCATTCAGCACACGACAAACTTAACGATTCTTTGTTTAATTAATTCACATTCAGAAAGACCGGGATAAAACTCCAGAACTCTGTGACTGCAACAGGCCGACTACTTCCGGCCGCCGAAACCTTCACAATAAGAGTATTCACTGTCCACAATAAAATGGCGTTGAACCATTAAACCAGTGATTCTCAATTATTTTCTGTCCCCCCCCCCCCCCTATTGAGAACCTGATAACATATTTGCCTGTACAAACCACTGCAAGAGTTGCTGCCACCTAGTGACTGGAGGCTTGTTATCGTCCAGTCACTACAGCAGTGGTCACTGATGTCCAGCCACAGTCCAGTTGAAGCTCCCTCATCACTGACTGTAACTGTAACTGCAGTGGTGGATTAGTGGTTAAAGAAGCGGACTTGGGTCCGGAAGGTTCGAGTCCACCAGCTGCCAAGTTCCCACTGAGGTGCTCTGAGCATGGCACCGTGCCCGCACACTGCTGCCCCCTGCTGGCTGTGGTGGTGGGTTAAAAACAGAGGTCACTGTCAGGAAACTTTCTCTGTTAGACAGGACTGTTAGTTCATACTTTAGTTTCCTAACACACACACACACACACACACTCAAAGAATCAAATAAAAAAGTCTCAAGTTTTTAAAGTTTTACAGAACAATGTAACCATTGTTACACTGAGGAACATCTCACAGTTGGCTGGTTAACATGGTCAACAATCAACGCCTTCGAGTTCGGTGACTTGACATTCCGTTGTTCACCTTTCTGGGTGAAGAGACGACACCACCTCAATAATAGTATAAACTGATATGAAACGTAAGAGAATGAATACGTTATAAAGGTTGAATCAATGCATTTACAAAACAGTCACAATCACCAGTGGTTCAGTTCACTTCCTTTTTGTTTATTGAAGGGTGTGGTGTGTGTGTGTGTGTGTGTGGGGGGGGGGGGGGGGGGGGGGGGGGTGTGTGTGCAAAGTTTCGTTTTCTTGAAAATGAGTAACCCAGTGAATGGGGAGTGTCCAAGTGAATAAACTCCAGCCCTGACTGGGCAGAATCCCTCATGACTCTGCTGTGTTGGAGTTAGTCGACACAGCATTCCTCAGCATTCCAGAGAACAGTCTGACAAAGATGGAAAAAAGACTCAACACCAGAAAGGTTGCTGAGCGTTACAAGACAGGACAACATCTGAATATAGAAGAACTGAAGGAGAACTGTCGACATCTGGACAACAGATACCTCGACAAAGACAACATCCCGGACTACCCCCGCCCAGAGTTCCATGTGTCTCATCTGAAACACGACACAGCATCTTCTGGACTGGAAGGTATCTACCGGGACGGTGGTTTTCGGGGCAACGACTCCCTCCTCTGGTGGAGTCTGGCCGTGAAGCCTGAAGACATAACAGCGGCCGAGGCCAGGTTCCTGGAGAAAACCTTCCCAGATCGCACGGAGGAGCAGGTGAAGAATCAAGAAAGTTTCCTGGGGAGGTTCGCCACCTCGCCGGCCTTTTCAGAGAAATCCAGGATGGGTTCGTACCGGTTCACCTTGTCTTTGGAGCAGATTCTGGAGGCCTACAGTCAACAGGTACAAACTTCTCCTGACTTTAGGATAGCGCCCCCTACTGTCTGTCCAGCAATAATCTCTTTTTTGTCTCCAGTTTTGCGCCGGGGCTCAGCCGGTCCTGCAGGTGTACGAAACCGTCCTGTATAAACAGGAAGTGATGTACGTTGTGCTGGTGGGCACCAAAGCAGATCCGAGGTACCCCTCGCTGGGCAACAATCCAAACGCCGTCTGTGCCTACGATGACGGACGGTTCATCTGGAGATCGCAGGCCATGTGTGAAACACATCGGTGAGAATAGCTGCAGACCTAAAACCCCAGGTGGTCCTGTAGACCACCGGATGTTTCTGACAGGTTCTTCTTCTCTCCAGGTTGGAGATGAACCTGATACCAGCTCTATCAGCTCTAGTCCCGACTTGTTTTTGGTGTGAAAAACGGATCAAGGTAGAACTGTGGCCCTACAATCATCAGTTCTACGTCTGGGATCATTTTGCTGTCGCCATGCGTATCAACCCTGGGCAGGTAATGATGTCACAGACCGCCAGGACTAGACTTCTTGCTTTCTCCTTCTGCTCTGATCTTTCAATTTTTTTCCAGGTTCTGAAATTTGACAGAGACGAGCTGAGAAGGAACCTCACGTACTGTGAACTAGGAGATCTTAAACTCACGTTAGAAGAGATGCCTGATTTTGCAGAAGCTCAAGAACACGTTAACACTTTGTGGCCAGACGTTTCTGCACCACTGGAAAAGGAAGTGCCGTTGTTGCCTTGACACGTGACCGTTTGTTTCCGTGTTTTATTTCATTTATTCTTACGTCTATAAACAGTCTTTATCCTGAAGGGTCAGGAGGAGGTGACGGTTTTTAAAAAAGGTTTTTAATGTATGTGGTCTATATAGACCTGCTGACGGTCAGTGGTTCAAACCCGGCTGGCCCTGTAATCTGAAGGAAGGAGATTGTAATTGACAATATAAACAAAGACAATAAAACAGTAATAACAACAGGACTGTGTCATTATTACAGATTTAACAATGTGAATCAAAACATTGGTATTGATCGACCATCAAACCCAGACGTCAGGTCCTACGTAGGCTGAGAGCCGTTCAGGTGTTGGAACAGAACGTGGGAAGACCGTGTTCCACAGACACCAACAGTGTTCTCCAGTGGAACTCTGTCCACTTCCTGTTTCTTCTTCTTCTTCTTCTTCTGTTGTTGTTTCATGATGAGGTTCAGATGTTCCAGAGTTTCTGTTAGAGAAGAGAACCACGTCAGTTGATGAGGTTCACAGACCATGTCAGTTGATGAGGTTCACAGACCATGTCAGTTGGTTACGCGTCACCTCTGGAACGTCGTTCAAACTCAGACTGATGTTTACACAAAAACACAATGTCAACAAAATAAAACACAGATACAGGAAGTGATGTCAGAGCTGATAGAGAACAAGAGTGTGTGTGAGCAGAAAGACAGAGTGGCTTGTGAGAGACATCTCCACACACACACACACACACGCACACACACACAGCTACCCACAAAGATGTTGTTGTCTAACTGGACAGTGACACACACACACACACACACACACACACACGATGGCTGCGGTCTCCCCTCACCACCATCCGTCACTGTCCCACATTTTCATCGTCGTCCTCTTCGTTCTTTCAGGTGAGAACCAATCACAACGCCTCCTGATGACATCACACAACCTGATGATGTCACAACAAACCGAGACGCCGACTGCAGGTTTGTTTACGTGGCGTTGTGGCTGTGACGTCATGGTCATGTGACTCGGTGCCGTTGTGTTTGGTTTTGCAGGTGGACACCCTGGTGGCGTCAACTCCTTTAAGGTGTTGGAAGGGGGCGTGGCCTCCCTGTCCTGTCATTACTCCGTGAAGCGTTCGGGCCTCAGTCGCGTGTGCTGGGGCCGCGGCTGCGGAACCTTCTGGTGCAGTAACATCGTGGTGCAGACGGACCAGAACGGCATCGTCTCCAAGGTCACCTGAACGCCTCCACTCACGCTGCCGTCCTACATGTTGTGGTCCAGAGTTGAGGTTCAGTTCAGTAGAACTTCAGCTGGACCTTCACTGCTCAGATGAAACTGTTTGAATTCTAAGATGTTTGTTGAAAATATTTGGAGATATTTTTGGGTTGAACTGAGGTCTAGATTCAAACCTGCAGGTGGAGGATCGGTACCGGCTGACGGGCGACATCCTGGATGGACAGATGGACCTGGACATCCTGAATGTGAGGAGGACGGACAGTGGACTGTACTGCTGCAGGGTGGATGTGGACGGCATCTTCAACGACAAGAAGGTCATCATGAACCTGAGAGTGATCAAAGGTGAGTCGTGGGTTGTTGGGCCGACACCTCCGTGGGCCCCGACCGTGGTCTGCGTCCACAGCTCCATACTCAGACTGGACTGTATCAGAGGTTCTGTCAGAGCCAGACCTGAAACCAGAACCACAGGTGGTGCCTTATGTTGAGCCACCTTGGTCTTCTACCCAGAGTTCTAGTCACAGTTCTCGTGAACGTTGGCCAGAACTAACCGGTCTGGTCCACATCTGGCAGGTAGATCAATCAGCCAATCAGAGGCCAGATCTCTTCGTGTCACCATGCAGGAGCTCCGACCTTTCACCTCCAGATGTTTCTGTTCATTTTTTTTCCAATTTCATTTGTGTCCTTTTCCTTCCGGACATATCGATGACATCACACTTCGTCTGGAGTTCCAGCTCCGGCCACTAGTTCTCCAACAACGACGACAACAACATCTATAACACCAACGACGACAGTGAGCCAGGCCGCGGGGCCGTACACCTCCACAGGTGACACGTTTACACAAACTGTCGGTCAGCTCTAGTCCCGACTTGTTTTTGGTGTCAGACCTAAAACAGAGTTGTTTTTTTTGTTTGTTGCAGAAAATGTGGAAACTTCGTTGTCTCCCGAGGTCGACCTGAGGAACAACGCCACCATGCTGCGTTCAGACGCCGCCACTGTGAGCAGCCACGCCTCTGATCTGGCCAATCACAGTGGCTCTGTGTGGCATTAACGGGTCTCTCTCTCTCTCTCTCTCTCTCTCTCTCTCTGTGTGTATCAGGTCGATGACTCTCTATCCTCGGTCTCCCTTCAGGTCAACGTTCCCGTCCTCTCCCTCTCCATCCTGCTCTTGTTCATCTTTGCAGTGGTTTTCCTCGTCCTTGTCTTTAAAGGTGAAACAGTTCAGACCAGAAGAAAATGTTTCCCCACAGTTTGGTTTTGTTCTGTTGCTAAACGACAAATGTCACCAAATCCTGTAGGTGGAGTTTACAGACGAGCCCTGAGCAGCAGCTGGTGAGGTCGACTTCTTTGACTGACTACACCTTTATCATTTTGTGTGGTTTATTGTCCCCCCCTGCTGGACAGGAGTAAAACAACTTGGTGTAGTATCAGGGCTAAATAACATGTTTACAATGTTTTAAAAAACAAACTTGAAGCAGCGTCAGTCAACAACAGTCATGGGTTAAATAATTAGTTTGACCTTTGCTTTAATTCAGGTTGGGGTTAGTAAAAAAAAAAAGTTTAAATAAAGTTCAACTGACCTGAACTCCAGACCGTCAGTGTTTTTATCTCTGTTTGTGTCCAGGCTGTCAGTGATGTGTTCCTCCTGCAGCTTCTCCTCTGAGGAGTTTCCTCACATCATCTACGAGATCAGGAGGAGGCGAGGAGTCCAGGAGAACATCTACACACTGGACTGAACACACACACACACACACACACACACACACACACGTGATGTATTAAAATGGGATGTATTCAGCTGATTAAACCTTCGACTCAATCAAACGTTGTCTTATTTTTGACTTTTGTCGGGACACATTCACGTCATTGTACAATTATGATCTATTTTCTTAAACTTTCAACTAATTATTTCAAACGTTGTCTGAAATGTGTCCTCATCGTTCTGAAATAAAACGTTAGCACCATCTAGTGGCCAGAACATTAACTCGCCTAACACGGGAAAGGAAACGTTTTTGTCAACATTTCTGGAAGTTTCCGCTCAGAAAAGGTAAATGAGCACGAAAAGAGAAAACAGTCAAGAAACATCAATGGATCAAAACAAAGAAAGAAAACTTTCCTTTTGTTTCTTCATATATTTTACTTTCTCTCACTTTCACTTCTCGCTGCAGCTGCACATGACCAAATATGGCGCTTCCTGTTTCCTCCACTCTTCTTCCGGGTGCCCTTATAAGGAACTTCCTTCATTGTAGGGCGAGAGACAGACATGACAAGTGGACAGACAGGTCGGTCTGGTGTGTGTGTGTGTGTGTGTGTGTGTGTGTCAATCTAATGCCTTCACAAAAAAACAAACCCCAGTGACAGGAGCCGATGGTCTGTGGTGGTCTGTGGTGGTGTGGTCTACAGACTGGCCAGTGACCAGGTCACGACCTTTACACTATCGTTACAGTACGGACTCTTCAACGACTGCCCTCTGAAGAAAGTCTTTGAAGAAGTGGAAAAAACAAACAAACGACAGAATCAGCTCAGAATCTACGACACATTTATTCTCTCTGCTCTGAAGAGGAAACACGTGACATAAAAAAGTCCAATCCTACACAGTAGGAAGAAGCTGAACACACACACACACACACACACACAGCGCCTGTGTGTGTGTGTGTGTGTGTTCACATTATACACATCAACAGGTCAGAACGGTGGTCCAGAGTCTCCTCCGTCACTGACAGGTGGAGTCAAGAGACATGAAGATGAAGATGAAGATGATGAAGATGAGGACAGGGAGACACGCTCCTGCTGCTGACAGGGGGAGTAGAGGTGGGGGCTGAGGGGGGAGGGGGGGGAGGGGGGGAGTAAAGGGCGGAGGAGTCGGAGGTCTTGTCGCTCCGGCGCTGCCTCTGGTGGATCTTGGCGTGACGCTTGCGCTCGTCGCTGCGAGCGAACTTGCGCCCGCACTCGGCGCAGGCGAAGGGCTTCTCGCCCGTGTGCGTGCGGATGTGCGTGGTCAGGTGGTCGCTGCGGCTGAAGTGGCGCATGCAGATGCGGCACTGGAAGGGCTTCTGGCCCGTGTGCACACGGACGTGACGCGTTAGCTCATCGGAGCGGGAGAAGCGCCGCGCGCAGCCTTCGGCGGGGCAAACGTACGGGCGCTCGTGGGGCGGAGTCTTCGAGTGCTTCCTGAGCCGGCAGGACTTGGAAGAGGACGCCACCTGGTGGGAGGCGCTCTGGATCTGAGCGGAGAAAGCTTTAATGGTGGACAGTGGAGTAATGGGAGGGTTGGGACCCTGGGGGGGGGGCAGCAGCAGGGGCTTCTGGTCCTGCTGCTGGGGCAACAGACGGTCAGAGAGAGCCAGCAGAGTCAGAGACGGGGGCTGGAGTCCGCAGGTGGAGGCAGGGTAGGCGGGGGGGGGGCCCTGGGGCTGAGAGCTCTGGGAGCCGGTGGCACAGGTGTAGGCGGGGGTGGCAGGGAAGCACGAGGTCACATCCGTGGAGCCACAGCTGAAGCTGGGCTGGGACACCGATGATGTCACCGGGGCAGTTAAAGAGGCCGAGGCTCCGAGGGGGGGGGCGGCCATGCTTACCAAACCTGTGAACAGGCTGAGTAAGGGCTCCCCCCACAGCCCCCCCCCAACAGAGGACACCGGTGTAGAGGGCTGCTCAAAGGTGAAGCGGCCGCTGTAGGACAGAGGGGTGAGGCGAGGGGTGAGGTTCTGTAGGTCCAGTAGGTCCGAGAGTGGATCTGGGGGAGGACACAAGAACCAACAGGTAAATACTGACGACCTGAGCAGGTTTTTGAGGGTCTACTACTGCCTCGTGTGGCCACAAACAGAATCTTCATAAAGAAGCAGAGTATTTAAAAAAAAAAAAAAAAGACATTTCTGTTGGACTGTCACGTGAGGCAGCAGTGGTTCTGGTCTGACTCGACCCTAGTTTGAAAAGTCACTAATTATTTTAATGCAGCAGTTGATTTAGTCTCCGGTATCTTTAGTTGTACCGGAAATGAACAACCAGAAAAGATACACACAAAAACAATAACAACACTAGTAATTACTAGTAATAATAATAATAATACTAGTTAAATGGAGACGGAGGACCCACCGGCTGCTCACCTCCGAATTCCCCGGGCTCGGAGTTCAGCAGCGCCGCTCCCTCGGCTGCGGAGGCGGCGGCGGCGGCACTTCGCAAAAGCATCTGCAGCTCCTCAAGTTTCGGGTACGAGTCCAGAGGGGAGAGCGGCAACGGGAAGCCGGTGAGCGGCTCCGTGATTTGCAAGGCGGAGAGAAACAACTCTGCTTTGGTCGCTGCCATCTCCCTGAAGGAGGAGGAGGAGGAGCGGAGGGAGACGGAGGGAGACGGAGGAGCGGTGCCGGAGCTCAGTCACCGAGTCGCTCTCTGCACCTGGGGCGGACAGAGAGGAGCTGTAAGCGGGCTGCCTCTGCTGCTGCTGCGGGCTGCCGTGCTCTGAGGAAGCCGAGGCTGGAGACTGGCGTTTGTGGAATCACCGCCGGGACCGTGAACGTCTCATGTTGTGATTATTGACTGTTCTGCTGAAGCTGAACCTGAACCTGAAGCTGAACCTGAACCTGAACCTGAGCTGCTTCGCGTAACTTCGCTCGTAACCTCGGCCTTTATAAAGACTTCTGTGTGACGTACATTCCCTAATATGGTGTGGAAGAAGTCCATATATGGTTTTACCGCTCAGCGCCCGGGACGCACCCGGAAGTTCCGCCGCTTCATCCACTTCTTGCGTTGACCACTGCGGTGTTAATGTGGTCCAACCCCGGGCTCTGTCCTGCAGGAACCGAGCCGAGTGTCCTCCGACCGGGACATTTGAACGGCGTACACACCTTTCAGCCATAAACGCCACTGCCGGAAACCCCGTGGACACGTCACAGCTGTTGTCGGTTGTTTTGTACAGAGGGCTTCAACCGCGTCACCACTTCCGCAGACCTTATTTGGATGTGTTCCTGTGAGACCGTTGACCTCGGAGCAGTTGGCGGCACCGCCCCTCAAAGTGTAAACGTTACAACTGGGTCTTGTACTTTTCAGACTTAGCGCGGCCATATTTTAATATGACAAATGATCAAAGTGAGCGACGACGTCAGCATCAGAAACACTCGGTCTACGTCATAACTCTCAGTCATTAACACAGTCGTTCTCTCCGATCTACACCACGGGGGATTAGCTCAAATGGTAGAGCGCTCGCTTAGCATGCGAGAGGTAGCGGGATCGATGCCCGCATCCTCCAAGGTTTTTACTTCGTCTGGTCGAGACATTTTATACTGTTAGAAGAATTACAATAAAACTGATAAATCTGTGTGGGTTTCACTCTCCAGGTCCTCGTCTCCAAAAACATTTACATCGAGGGAAACTGCACGGGTTTTTTATTTTATTATTTTTTAAAAGACGTTAAATAAATCAACAGCTTTGTTAAGTTTCAACGTGTTCTTTGAAGACTTTATTTTTTCCCCACCAGAAACACGAAGAGTTCAAAGTTATAATTCAGTGGAGTTTAACAAGTGATTCACAAACACACTGTAATGGTCAAGGCTGTTTGTTGACCCAGGAGGGGGCGCTCACACACACTACCTGATGATGATTAAACTGTTTCCTTAAAACGTGTCTCAACACTTTGGTCAAATAGAAATATTCACTTCTGGACATTATATATAAATATATGTATAATATATATGGTCAGCAGTCAAGGTCAGTCAGTGTGTTGGTCAGTCAGTGTGTTGGTCAGTGAGTTGGTCAGTGTGTTGGTCAGTGTGTTTCTCAGCTGCTTTATAAAAACTAGTGTTGGTCAGTCAGTGTGTTGGTGGTCAGTCAGTGTGTTGGTCAGTGTGTTGGTCAGTGAGTTTCTCAGCTGCTTTATAAAAACTATGACAGAGTGTAGCAGCAGAAATAGAACAAAGCTGAGTTGCGTTGGCATGTGGCATCAGGCCACATTTAGAGTGTGACTGACACACACACACACAGAGATATTGCTGGAACTTTCCGCTGCCTCTGCTGCTATATAAACAGCAGGAGCTCAGACAAAGATCCAGACTCCAGACTGAAGCTCGCTCACAGCAGCAGGATGTTGTGTCCCAGCGTCTTCCAGCCGTCCGCCCTCGCCGCCAGGCCTTTCTTGGACCTGCACTGGCCCGTCCGTAGCCTTTGGCCCGAGACCCGGCCCATCTTCTATCAAATGGAGCAGGAAATGATTCGCCACCTGCAGGAGATGAAGCAGAGCATGGAGTACATGGAGCGACTCCACCAGAAGATCTTCGACGAGATCGACCACGGCGCGTCCAGGGGGGCGTTCTCGCCCATCTCCTACCAGGAGACGGCTGGGGACGGCGGTAGCTTCGCCCTCAGCCTGGACACCCAGGACTTCCTGCCCCAGGAGCTGTCAGTGAAGCAGGTGGGCAAGAAGTTGAGGGTGAGCGGGCGCACGGAGAAGAAGCAGGAGGACGGGAAGGGCTCCTACTCCTACAGGTGTCAGGAGTTCAGGCAGGAGCTGGATTTACCCGAGGGCGTTGACCCCGAGGCCGTCAGCTGCACCCTGGTGGGAGGACGCCTGCAGATCCAGGCCCCGCGCCACACAGCACTGCATGATGGGAAGGAGAGGGTTGTCCCCATCAGCGTCACCTCTGCGCCGGCCATCACCTCCTCGTCCAGTGTGGTGACCCAGTCCGGCAGCTGCTCCTCCTCCTCCTCCTCCTCCTCCTCTGAGAATGCTCCTGCGGAGAAGAACTGATTCTCCTCCAAATGTTCCTGGGACTGTTTTCTGAGACAAAGTCAAATATCTCATCTGTTAACCTATCTTTGATGAAGCACTTTTGATTTTTAAAAAAATAATAAAACTCCTCCATGTCACTTCATCCTCCAGCTCTCTCGTTCCTGGACCTGACCAGGGTCTGGACCAGTCGGGGCTGACGGGTCTCAAACACAGGGGCGGGGGACCGCTACCATTTTATCACCACGTTTTACTCTCGTTATGTCAAGGATAAAAATGTTCCGACTCTCCTTCGATCTGATGACAATAATGACAGGGCGACAACGTTTCCATTTCTTTGAAAATATTTTCATTAGACTTAATTTATTCACAAACTGTTTTTCAAATCCTTGTGTTCAGTTTTTTTTTTAAAATCACATACGATAAAAAACATTTTCTAAAAGACAAAAGGTGACGTGTATCTGCGCTAACGTTCTACGCAGTTTTTTTTAAATCCCACGTTCCCCTTCACGTTAGCAAAGAAATGTGAAGAAAAAAAACACAAGGACTAAAAATTCAACAGCTACAGTTAACAATTTCCTTTTCGTAGTACGTTTGTTTTCATTTTTCATTCTTTTTTTATTTTAATTTACAGAAGAGTCCAGTTTGTTCAGTTAAGGCTTCAACTGAGTTTTAACCAAAGGAACAGTACGACCAACCAGTAGGGGGTAGTGGAGAGGGAAATGCGTGTGTTTTTGCGTCAGGCCCTGGCTGGATGTGAATATGTCGACACAGTCTTTTCAACCTAATCCCAGTCAAAAACAGAGGGTTTTTCTGAGGGAAATAAATTAGACAAAAATGAAAAAATATAAATACACATTTCTACATTTGTGCTAAAATGTAAATATTCAACATAAAACTAAGGGACCAACTATCAACCCCAAAAGAAAGTGACTTTTTTTAACACTGATTTGTTCAAGATAAAACGTTCTTCATCACAGTCATCATTTAAACTGTGATTGAAGCCAAATACAGAGGTTTGTCCTGGTGCATTGTGGGATATTTCCACAGCATTAAAGACTGTCTGCTGTGTAGAAAACGTTTTTTTCTCATATTCATCTTAACTGATTGTCATTTTACAATTTGAACTCGTGGTTTATCTCCAGTGTGTAAAGGGATCGACCACAGACAAACAACTGCTGTGCGCTGTTACCAGAGGAAGCCACTAGAGGGCAATAAAAAGCCACTAAGATGTCTACACCTCCAACAACAACAGTCGTCCACTGCTGTGTTCAGACTGATCTCACTCACCCAAACTGACCACAGGGGGCAGCAGTGGACTGCTGTTTGTTGTTGACAAACTTTGTGTCCACAGTTGGTTTCAGCAACATCATCATCCAGTGGTTCATAATCGATGGTACGTGTACCACAACTGGTACTTAGGGTCCCTCTAGTGGTACATGGAGGAATCCGATTTTTCTACTTTTAATCTTTCTTTTTTTAAGTGGGAACCAGTTACAGGAACTGGTACAACTGGTCTGGTAATCTTATTAGGAGTACAATTTCTTCTACGTCTGTGCTGCTGTTGGTCATACTGGTACTGGTACTGGTACTGGTACTGGTACTGGTACTGGTACTGGTTTCAACCCCCCCCTCACCCCCCCACCTAAACTGCCCCGTGTCTTTATAGTGGGAGAAGCGTCCGTGCAGTTCAGAGCAGATCTGAATGAGGCTGTTGTAAAATGTTGTTATTAAATACTAAAAAGATAAAGATACGACTTTTGGTCTAGGTTTTCTAGATGTAACCAACAGAAACGGAGTCAACCGTCGGATCTCCACGTGGCTGTAGGTAACACCACCACACACACACAACAGATACAACACTCGTCCAAACAACAGCATCAGTGGCCTCCTGCCCTCAGCAGAACAACCGCCCGTCGCTGCACGGCAGCAACAACCTGAACGCAACCCAGCTGCAGTTTTAGAGTGCGTTCACACCGGACACCAGTGGTTCGTCCTCATTTTTTGAACCAATGGTCATGAGCTTTGATTCATTTATATTTTTAACCACAACAAAAGATCTTTGTGTCAAACTTTTCATTGTCTCTGGTTGAAGATCAGATTGAAATTTAAAAAAAAAAATCTTCTTTGCAAAAAAGAACCGATTTCATGCTGCGAGACAAACAAACAAAAACTAAAGATCGAATTCAATTTGGCTGCGGGCCCCCTGCAATACCTTCATATCCCCCAAGGGGGACCCGCCCCACGCTTTGTGAACCACCGGTGTAGCATTGTTTACGCACTTTTTTGTTGAGCAATTGTAACAAATACGAAACCAACCGTGGATGTGTCCTGATTGGTCGGTGAATGCTAATGGACAGCGATGTTGCGTTAGGTTAGCGCTGCTCCGCAGCGACAGTCACATCAAAACTGCAACTTTTACATCGGTTGTCGTTTCATGTTGGAAGACTGAGTCGCCACCAGTGTTGGAAACCGGGTCACTTCAAGAGCACGGGTGCAGAGAGCCGCGGGCCGTTAGCCGTTAGCCACATCATCACTGTCGTCGTCCTTTAGCTTAGCTCATCCAATGAGAAACGGCGTTGTTCCTGAGAGCCTCACCGGCCGACTGCGAGGAGGCGTTTCCAGATCAGGGGGTGGGTCAGAGCGTGGGCGGGGCTGAGAATGGCGTTAAAAGAAAGTGGAGACGAGAAAGAGAGAAGAAGAGCATTCATGTACAAAGGTGTCAGTTTTCTTCGATCAGGTTCAGGTCCAGTTCTGTACAGTCTCGCTCAAACACCGCCTGCTGCCCCGCCGACGCCGCCTCGCGCTCGTCTTCTCCCTCCTCGCCGTCTTCGTCTTCGTCGTCGTCGTCGTCCTCGCGGCACTCCTATTCGCTCTCGCTCAGCGGTCCAATGCTGGTCCGGCCCAGACACTCGGCCGGGGAGCAGGAGCGTCGGAAGTCGCCCATGAACGCTTCCATTCCCATGCACAGGTCGCCTCCGCCGCACATCAACCTGCCGCCGCGCTCCAGACACTGAGGGTCCAGGCTGCGTGTCTGTGGGGACGACAGGAAGTCTCAGTGTGAGGACACAACAACACACACAACAGACCACACCGACAGACCACATCAACAGACCACATCGACAGACCACACCGACAGACCACAACAACAGACCACACCGACAGACCCCACCGACAGACCACATCAACAGACCACACCACACGACCACATCAACAGACCACATCAACAGACCACATCAACAGACCACAACAACAGACCACACCCACAGACCACATCAACAGACCACAACAACAGACCACACCAACAGACACAGACTTTTTTCCAGACAGTTTTTCACTGACCACTGACCACCGTCCTTGTTCTATCATTCTTATTACTTCCTGTTTGTCTTCTGACTCTACTTCCTGTTTTCCCTCTCAACTCTCAACAACAGGGAATTCTGGGTAAACTCTGACAGAAGCAGCCTCAGCTTCATTCATCTGAACCTTGACCCTGCGGTGACCTCTGACGTCACTCACCTGTGTGCCTTCTTTCATCTGAACCTTGACCCTGTGGTGACCTCTGACGTCACTCACCTGTGTCATCTTGGTGAAGTCCAGCACCGGTCGAGCACACGGTCGGTCCGGGTCACGCCGCCTCTTCAGACCCGGTTTGAGCAGCAGGAGGTCGCAGGGCTGCGAATGGCACCGCGGCAGCTGCGGCGGCAGGCTGCGACGCAGCGACGACGGCGTGCTGCAGGCGGAGGAGGGCGAGGCGGGAACCGGCCCTCCAGACATGGCCCCGGCCATGACGGGCGGGGGCCCGGCCCCGGCGCAAACCGCCTGGCAGGGTACGGGCGGAGGAGGCAGGAAGGTGGAGGCCGCCGAGTCTCTGATTAGCACGGGCGATAGAGAAAAACGCCGCTGAGGAGGTGGAGGCGGGTGCAGTGGCGAAGGCGAAGAGGAGCAGGAGGACGGGGAAGGGAAGAAGCAGCAGCACGCTCCTCCTGCCGCCGCCTCGCTGGGATCCCAGGGGAAGCTCCAAGGCAGCGGCGAGTCTGGCGAGAGCGCCAGGCTGAAGAAGGTGGGGCTGGACGAGGAGTGCAGCGACGAGTTCAGGGAGGAGCTAGGAGCACGCAGGGGGCAGGCGCCGCCGCCTGCTGCCCCCGCCCCTATAACTCCTCCTGCGGCACCCGTGACCCCTCCTCCGACGGCACCGTGACATTGCTGGCGGCTAACGGGCGTCCAGACCCTCGAGGCGCTCGGCCGCCAAGTGTAACGGCAACGGGACAGGTCCTCGGGCACCGACAGTGAGCGGCAGTGGCGTTTAGGGGGCGGCGGCGGAGGAGGGGGGAGACCGGGCGCAGGAGGTCCGGCGAGCGCGGCAGCAGTCGCCCCGGGCAGGGACAGTTCTGACGCAGAGGTGCTCGGAGCCAGCGGGTGGTGCTGTGATTGCGATTGCTGAGGCTGAGACGTCCTGTCCAGCGGGTCGACCCCGCCCTCCTGCAGGTGAGCATCAGGTGGCACCAAGGGCACGGGGCCGGGCGGGAAACTAGAGCTCAGCAACCCCCCCTGTAGGCTGGTCTTAGAGGGAGGACAGAGCTGCCAGTAGCTGCTCTCTGCAACACACACACACACACACACACACACAGAGAGAGTTAATTTAATTTAATTTTCTAAAGTTGACAGAGAACATCAGTGATATTATCAAAGACAGGACTGGTCCACTGCTGCCTCCTGTGGTCATTCTGTAACTGAATCTCCGTACTTCAGTGTTGGACTAACGTTACTCTGGTCACGTGACAGACTCACTGTCCTAAACTACAGGGTCTAGAACCTGACGGAGGCCTGGGTGGAGGCAGAGGGAGGAGGGGACACTGACCAGGCATGGAGCCATCAGGGGGGCAGCACTCTGCCAGAGAGTTCGGGTCCAGCAGGGACTGAAAGACAGAGAACACATCAACATGTTGGGGGTGAGGCTCGCTGCACCGCTGTGGTCCGAGTGCACCACCAAGTGGCCATTTGTGGTAACTACAGTGTTAATTTAGCAGGAGACAAACATCAGAGACACGACATGAAGACAGAGAAGAACTGAACTGAATCATCTGAAGCCAAGAGTGAGGCAGACAGACCAGCAGGGGGCGGTATAGTCACCATACCATATATAACGGTGTGTTATGTTAGTGTCCACTGAGGGGCCACTAACATTCACAGAACATCTGTGGTCAACAATCTGCCAATGACCAATGAACACAAACCAAAGACATCCAGCCCTCTTTCACTGTGGCCCACATCACACGGCCCACATCACACGGCCCACTCCTAGACAATAACAGACACGAGGATAAAAGGAGTATGAATATAAAAGGTAACACACGGAGGACAGACACTTCCAGCCCGGTCCCACCGCTGGTCCACAGAGCTGAACTAAACTGTTGGTGAAGGTAAAGTATGAAGTTAGTCAAGTTGAGCCACGTGGTCAAACTAAGGACTGAAAAAGTCAACATTGAGTCTAGAGACAGAGGACAAGCTGAAGATAAACCTGGCTTTACCCTGGAGGAGTCTGGGAAATCACTCAAGAAAATAAAGACAAAAATATTCCATCAACATTAGCTTCAAAACAGCAGGATTGTTGTCCAAGACACTGACGTTTCCACATTTTTTTTTACTTGTAAGGTTTGACAACATGTGAGACCCTGTCCCGGTCGGGTGGGGGTCTCCAGTGGACTCACCAGGTGGTAGTCCCCCGGCTGAGCAGGGTCGCCCTCCAGAGTCTACGTCCTCAGGATCGACTCCAGCAGCATGACCACAGCATGGTGGGGGGGGGGAGAAGGAGGGCAGAGCTACGTGAGGGGGAGAGAAAAGGGCAGCTTGGGGAAGAAGAGGGGGGAGAGCTGGGGAGAGGGGGGTGCACAGCCACACCGTAATGGCATTCCAGTCGTTTGGTCGGATGAAACAGGAGGCAAATGAGGAAGAAGCCAAGGGATGTGACCCCTCCCCCTCACTCACTCAGGGTCATGTTGTCCCGCCCACTTTCAAGATGACATCATAACGGAGACGTTACCTCCAACAGCTTTCCTGTAGAAGAAGAACAGACAGGCGTCTTCAGATGATGTAGTACCAGGGTGGAGGGGTAGGGGGGGCTGTAACTGCCCCACCCCAGTCATACACTGTGCTGTTACTGTAACACATTTGTTTTGGACAATTATACGTTTTGCACCATTAAGTGACAAACAGGAAAGTCCTGCACCAGGTGACAGTTGGAGTCCTGCACCAGGTGACAGTTGGAGTCATGCACCAGGTGACAGTTAGAGTCATGCACCAGGTGACAGTTAGAGTCATGCACCAGGTGACAGTTAGAGTCCTGCACCAGGTGACAGTTAGAGTCCTGCACCAGGTGAC
>NC_024325.1:16855385-16860136 GCF_000523025.1 Cynoglossus semilaevis
TGCACCAGGTGACAGTTAGAGTCCTGCACCAGGTGACAGGTAAATAACCTGTTGATGCGTCAGGGTAATGATGTGGTTTGAACTTTGATGTTCCTGGTAACAATACTACAGTGGGGGGGGGGGGGGGGGTGTGGTAATGGCACCAGTTCAGACTGGTCTGTCAGATGATTCTGGTCTGTTGTGATTGTTGTTGTTTGTTTATAGTTACACTGGTTATGGTGACGTGATGAACTTTGACCTCTGGTGATGGAGTTCAGGGTAAAATACAGTATGGCAATGAAGGTGGGGGGGTGGGTGGTGGGGGGGTAATGATCACAGAGGTTAGACTGGTCAGTGTCAGTGTTGTCATGACTGTGGTGGAAGGACGTGGTCACTGTTATGGTGTTCAGGCTATTTTCAGGCTAATGGTGGTAATGATGGTCTCACTGGTGTTAGTGGTAACAGTGGTGGTGGTGGTGGTGGTGGGGGGGGGGGGGGTCACAGACCGGACAGCTGCGGCCTGTCGGTGCTGCCTCAGCGGGGCAGCTCTCTCTCCCAGGCCGCTCCGCTTTAGTCCAACGGCAACATTTAGCTGGAGGCTAACAGATGCCATTGTTTCTTATGAAGGATGCTAACCTACACGGCTCCACAGCACCAACAGACGCGGGCTGTTAATGTTTTGTTTATGTTATTATCAACGTTGTGCGAAACTAAATGTAAAACATGTTTTAAATAATTCCATTTCAGTCTTTGGCTTTTATAAACCAGCCTGCAGCCGCTTCCATCTGCGGTGAACCCAGTATCCCGTTAGCACCGTGTAAATAATCTGTCATGCCATTATTACTGTCAAGGTCGGTACAGTGGATTTAACCAGGTTAATGCCGAGACAAACCTGCAGCTGCAGGCGGAGCGGCGGGCCTCCTGCTCGGCCCCAGGATCTCAGGGCTGCTCAGTTCAGCGGCGCTCAGAGAAGCCGCAGCGCCACCGAGGCTGCGACCGAAGCGGCGGCTGTAGCTAACAGCGCAGCTAATGGCGACCACCACAGCTTCTAGCTTGGCTGCTAAGGGACCATAACAGCGGCTAACGGGTCTGCTAACGGGGGCTAGCCTAGCTACCAGCATTGACCGCGGAGCTTTTAATAAACAAACCCCGGACCCCCGAGTATCTATCCGGGGGAAGGACCTCTGACCACCCTCCACCTCTTCCTCCTCCAAACCCCAATCACACACTTGAGCCCAGATGAAAAGCTGAAATCCCCTCCGTGGGACCGGACCAGGACTAGAGCAGCTGCCTGTAGCAGCAGCGGCGGGGGTGGGGATGTGGGGGGGGGCCGTGGGGCGGGGGGGGGGGGGGGGGGGGGGAGGGGGGGGGGGGGGGGGGGGGGGGGGGGGGGGGTGGGGGGATGGGAGGGCAGCATCGCTCTGGATGTCAGGAGGTTGAACATCAGAGTTTCCAGCTCCAAACGATCAGGAATAAGATGCAGCTGTGACACCACGGACGTCAGATGGAGACGTTTGAAAGAACACGAGGCGTTAAACTCCAGTCAAAAAGTTCTAAGACAATGGTAAACCAATAATAATAACGATTTCTAGTTCACATATCAATCAATTGAAGCGGAACATATGACGTAAAACGGCCTTTGTCTGGATTTCTGTCTGGATATATTTGCATCTTGACAACAGGGCTGTTGGAACAGTTGCCAGGTCGATGGTTCGATGCCGGGTCTTGGGTCTGTAACTGTCTCTGTAAACCAACCTGAAGCTGCTCCCAAACACTACAGATCCCATACACGTGAAACCATCCACTGCATAAACAGGGGTCATAGGTCAAAGTGAGTTGACCCCTCAGTTCACTCCTCTGGTTCCAGTTTATTTGTATGTCATTTTTATTTTTTTCACATGAGATGTGCGTGCAAACGTAGGACGCCGAGAAAATCCATTTCTGTTTAGGTGCCTTTGGTTTAGCATGAAGTTTGAAGATACTGTTGACGGAACGGTCAGTGACTGAGGAAAGATCTGGAAGACGGCTGCAGAGAGACTGTTTGTCCGCTGACATTAGGCAGAGACACTTACACATGCGGCAGGACATGATTCACGCCGGCCTCGAGATGCATTTAATTACCAGGCTGACATGTTGCTGAGGCACAGCAGGCCACTGCGACGACTTTGACATTTGAATGACATCCGTTTCGCTCTGGAATAATTGGCTGAGGCCTGTCTGCTGACGGGCAGAGATACTGGAGGTGTGGTGATGGAGATGTGTGGGCGGCCTGTGAGTCAGAGGGGGAGGCGGAGGAGGAGGTGGAGAAGGAGAGACATCCAAGGCAGGATGCTGCCGCGAAAGGAGCAACCAGCTAACACCAGGCACAAGCAGCACACGGCCAGGCAATATGCTCACCGTGAGGCCAGGCAGGACTCACCTTAGCGGGCAGCAGCTCCGGGTCAAAGAATCGGCGTGTGCGTGTGCGGCGGGTCCGGCGTCTGCAGACGGCGGCGGCGGCGGCGGTGGTGGCAGTGCGCTGCGTTGACCCACTAACGTTATTGCGATTATTGTAATCAAGGAGCAGCGCACACACACACGCAAACAACAGCCCTTCCGGATGAATGGGTTCGCGACTCAGGTCTCCCCGCGGCGGCGGCAGGAGCGGCAGGGGGGGGGGGGGCGGCAGACCTGCAGCGTCCGCTGTCTCCTAACGACCAAACATCATAATAACGTGCGAAAACGTGCACGGGGCGTGCACGCTACCGCGAGCAGCGATGGGCATTCATAAATAACAAGCGCGCACTGAGGGGGAGGGGCGGGGCTACAACATCAACATCGCCACCTGCTGTTTTTTTTTATTCGCACTCACTTTTAATATAAAAATAAAAACAAAAACGTTTTGAGTTCGGAAACCATCGTTTGGTGTCGCTTTTTGCTAAATACGCGATTCTGAGCTACAACAGCTGCTCTGCCTCAGTCACGTCTGTGATTCTTCACTGACTGCAGCCTCTCACTGCCGTAAATCGGTCTGTTGTTGTCAACATTCACAACTTATTCTTTTGTTATAGCGTCACCCCACGGCCAACAGTTCCAGTCCACAGACAAACAGGGGATCGAACTGTGATTGTTTTTTGTTGTAAGGCAACCAGCCGTTCCACTGTGTGGCTGGTCTAGAGTTAACTCTGGTCCATCGATTACAACAAGATTGCTGTTTCAAACCCAGATTGGGTTTTGCCCCCTGCCAGTGTTGGTGTTTTAGCGCCCCCTGTCACAAACAGAGGTTTTGAACCAGCCTCCACAGTAAGACAGCCACCGTGAGCCGACTGGTTGAATCCATAACACTTTATTTACATCTTTATTAGTTACATCATTTGAACTCTTGCTTGATTTTCAAGCAGCACAAGTGGACAGAAAACACAAAAGTAAAAAGAAAACCGCGATCAGCGAGTGTTTTGTTTTTAAGAAAAAACGAGAAGGACGTGGAGGAGAAGCCATCGGAGCGTGAAGGTGAGGGTGGACCGAGGAGGAGGTGACAAACGACCCAGAAAAATCAGGTGACTACGAGAAGAACACGTGGACAGAAGTCCTCAGCCGGTGCAGAACTGAAGCGAAACATGCAGCAGGTGAGAAGTGCAACAACAGAAAAACATTGGAGACAGGAAGTGCTAAATATGGTTCCACACTCGTCGGCGCCCTCTCTTGGTCACACCTACTACAGAATACTCGCCACAGAAACAATTCAGAGATCTTAAAAGACTAACACTCTGGACACACACGCACGCACGCACACACACACACACACACACTACTGAACCATTCAGGTTAAACACAGTCTGATGTCCAGATGGTGGCGATGTTGCGTCCATGCTGGAGAAGCTACGACGCAGACGGGACACTGCCTAAAACCCAGCCAGTCCAGAGCAGACGGTCGGCGTCCTTCAGTAGGGATTCCAGGAGAGGTGGTCAGAAAAGACGGGAACCTGCTGGTCATCAGAGCCCACGTCTACACAGGGCAGAGACGCAGAGTGTCCGTCATCAGTCGGTCATCAACCACAGACCTGTCAGTCAAATGTCGTCAGTCGGGCCATTACCTTGGGTGTGGTCGGCATCCAAAATGAGGCGTAGCCAATCAGTGATGTTGTCCTTGGAGGTCAGGGGATTCCTGAGGGAGGCCAGGCCGGGGGGAGAGCGACGGGGTCTGTGGCTCTTCTCTGCCTCCTTCAGAAAAGAACAACACCTTTCATTAACCAGCATCACGTCACTGTCGGACCTGGAGGTCAGCAGATGGTCACGGTCCACACTGGTCACTGGTCACTGGTCAGAACAGAGACCAACATCACCTGAAACACTGCCTACCGGGGAGAAGGGGGCGCTCCAGGGTCCAGGCTGCTCCAGTGACATTCCAGTGGACAAAGGAGACACAGAGGAGGCTTCAGAAGCTGCCGGAGTCTCCTTCTCTCTCTGCTTGTCTCCTACGTCCTCACACAGGCCGGAGGTCATCTTGGCCAGCTGGCTCTGCCTGAGGACCACACCAGGGTCAGTGTTCAAACACAAACCTGTGCTTCACATGACAAACTCTGACGCTGACTCCACCCACAGCTGCTCCACGGGGTCGTCCGAGTCTAAGGTGTCAGGCTGGGACTCAGAAGGTGGGTCCCACAGGTGCAGCGCCCGTCTCCACAGACGCACCTGTGTGTCCCAGGAGCGCCGGCTGTACTTCCTGTACATGTTGGGGGTGGAGGGGTGAAGCTTGGGGTCCCGCTGATGTCTGGGGGGGGGGGAGGGGGAGA
>NC_024325.1:16860411-16879275 GCF_000523025.1 Cynoglossus semilaevis
TTTTGTTTTAAGGCACCCAGCCGTTCCACTGTGTGGCTGGGCTAGAGTTAACTCTGGTCCATCGATTACAACAAGATTGCTGTTTCAAACCCAGATTGGGTTTTGCCCCCTGCCAGTGTTGGTGTTTTAGCGCCCCCTGTCACAAACAGAGGTTTTGAACCAGCCTCCACAGTAAGACAGCCACCGTGAGCCGACTGGTTGAATCCATAACACTTTATTTACATCTTTATTAGTTACATCATTTGAACTCTTGCTTGATTTTCAAGCAGCACAAGTGGACAGAAAACACAAAAGTAAAAAGAAAACCGCGATCAGCGAGTGTTTTGTTTTTAAGAAAAAACGAGAAGGACGTGGAGGAGAAGCCATCGGAGCGTGAAGGTGAGGGTGGACCGAGGAGGAGGTGACAAACGACCCAGAAAAATCAGGTGACTACGAGAAGAACACGTGGACAGAAGTCCTCAGCCGGTGCAGAACTGAAGCGAAACATGCAGCAGGTGAGAAGTGCAACAACAGAAAAACATTGGAGACAGGAAGTGCTAAATATGGTTCCACACTCGTCGGCGCCCTCTCTTGGTCACACCTACTACAGAATACTCGCCACAGAAACAATTCAGAGATCTTAAAAGACTAACACTCTGGACACACACGCACGCACGCACACACACACACACACACTACTGAAACATTCAGGTTAAACACAGTCTGATGTCCAGATGGTGGCGATGTTGCGTCCATGCTGGAGAAGCTACGACGCAGACGGGACACTGCCTAAAACCCAGCCAGTCCAGAGCAGACGGTCGGCGTCCTTCAGTAGGGATTCCAGGAGAGGTGGTCAGAAAAGACGGGAACCTGCTGGTCATCAGAGCCCACGTCTACACAGGGCAGAGACGCAGAGTGTCCGTCATCAGTCGGTCATCAACCACAGACCTGTCAGTCAAATGTCGTCAGTCGGGCCATTACCTTGGGTGTGGTCGGCATCCAAAATGAGGCGTAGCCAATCAGTGATGTTGTCCTTGGAGGTCAGGGGATTCCTGAGGGAGGCCAGGCCGGGGGGAGAGCGACGGGGTCTGTGGCTCTTCTCTGCCTCCTTCAGAAAAGAACAACACCTTTCATTAACCAGCATCACGTCACTGTCGGACCTGGAGGTCAGCAGATGGTCACGGTCCACACTGGTCACTGGTCACTGGTCAGAACAGAGACCAACATCACCTGAAACACTGCCTACCGGGGAGAAGGGGGCGCTCCAGGGTCCAGGCTGCTCCAGTGACATTCCAGTGGACAAAGGAGACACAGAGGAGGCTTCAGAAGCTGCCGGAGTCTCCTTCTCTCTCTGCTTGTCTCCTACGTCCTCACACAGGCCGGAGGTCATCTTGGCCAGCTGGCTCTGCCTGAGGACCACACCAGGGTCAGTGTTCAAACACAAACCTGTGCTTCACATGACAAACTCTGACGCTGACTCCACCCACAGCTGCTCCACGGGGTCGTCCGAGTCTAAGGTGTCAGGCTGGGACTCAGAAGGTGGGTCCCACAGGTGCAGCGCCCGTCTCCACAGACGCACCTGTGTGTCCCAGGAGCGCCGGCTGTACTTCCTGTACATGTTGGGGGTGGAGGGGTGAAGCTTGGGGTCCCGCTGATGTCTGGGGGGAGGGAGGGGGAGAGGGGGGAGAACCTGTCATTATTTTGACTTCAGGGTCCAAACTGGGACATGTTCAAAAGTGTTCAAGAGCGGCTGCTTACTTGGGAACCTGCTGAAGGTAGTTCTGATATCCACTGGTGATCTTTCCGTAGTGGATCTGTTTCTGCCGCCGCTTCAGAACGGCTTCATTGTTCTCCGTGTTGGCAGGATCCAGGAAGCGAGGGTAGCAGCGACCCAGGGGCGACCTGGGGGGAAACTGGACCTTAGTCCACTGGAACTCTAAGACCAACTGTCTGAAAGGAGTTCATCTGGACTAAAACATTCTCAATGTTGACCTCCATGACCTCAGCCTGGACTGACAGATCGGGTCAATACGTTATGTTTACGTATAAAACTTCATGCACTTTGTTTTTGACTTGGTATCAGACGTCCCCCACCGCCCTGACCTCCTGCTGTCCAAGTCCTCTGTCCCCACAGCCACACTGCTGGTGGACACTTTGAGGATACAACGCTCAAGAATGGACGGCCTGCAGGGGGCAGCAAATACAGACTGTTCTTCAAAACCATTCAGTAGACACGCAGAAAGATTTAAACAGTCAGAAACAGAAACTCTGGGCTCAGACCTGCGCGCTTTGCTGTTGGACGTGCGCTCTCTGCCTCGACCACCAGCAGCACGAGGGGAGGAGACGGGGGAGACGTTACTGCAGAAGCAGGAGCCAGACGTAAGAGAAAATAAATCAGCCAAAAATGGAGCTAAAAACTGTTCAGTTTCACGGCTAACCTGACCAGGCTGTCGTAGACAGAACTGCAGCCTGGGAGGAGCCAGGGCTCGGGGGCCGGGCAGCCAGTGGAGGGGTCGTAGGTCAACAGAGGGTCAGGGAGACCATTCCACGCTGCAGCTGACCAGCCCTTCACACAAACACAGGACCATGGGCTGAAACAGAAGCTGAGAGAACATCACAGCATCAGAGTCCACTGCCGTCCTGGATCAGCCAACATGAAGACAGAATCAGCCAAATGTCTCCGCCGCCATTAACTCAGCGTTCAAAGGACAAAAAGGCAATTCATGCATAAAAAGAGACAGATATTTGGAGATTACAGATGAATAATTTAAAGGCAATCATTTATAGTTTAAATATGTAAGACAACATTAGAAATAAATGAGTTTAAAATTATACACTGTTGACTTTAAACCAAAACATTTTAAAGGTTGTTTCTTTATTTTTTTTAAATAAAAAAAATCTAACATGACCTTTGCTGATATCTAAATTATTAAACAGTCACAACCGGAGCTCTGTTTGTTTTGACTTAAATGCATCATTAATTTAGAGCTCTGTTTTGACTTAAATGCATCATTAATTTTAAATTGGAAAGTGGTGTTTTTTAAACACCACTTTACTTGTATTTGTTAATTCGTTAATAAATTACTTCATGTTCAATTGATTTGAAAGTTGTCTGCAACACACCCTTTAAAATATCAGTGAATTTTCAACTTCCTTAAGATTCACTGTGATTTGAAGTCGTTTTCTAGACAATTAGTATCAACTTATAAACCGTAGTTCAGTACAGTCAATTCGGCTGATTTGTTTTTTTTTTTTAAACAAATTTAACACAAACGTGTCCCGCAGCAGCTGAAGTTCTCACTCTTCGATGGACTGACTGCACATCGTCATCAGTGAGGTTTGGTACGAGACTGGAGGCCATTTTAAGGGAACTGTGCGGCTGAGCCCAAGTCTGTTCGGGTAACCTGGGAACTAAGGCTGTGAGGCAGTTATTCCGTGTCACAAACCTGGAGGAGAGCAGCGGGCTCTGGGCTGCAGTTTCCACTCCACTCGATGACATGTTTCGATTCGGCGCCTTCTCTTCACACGAACAGACGCCATTGTTCTTTTTTCACACCTTTTAATGAGACGCACCTGAGGGGGCGGGGCCCGAGCCGACCACCTGCGCTGCTGCTCAACTGGATGTAAGCCCCGCCCCCCACTGTGTGCACGTGTGTAGTATATGTATGTGTATATGTGTGTATATATATATATATATATATATGTCCCTCTAAACCTTTCTAGTAGAAATATCTAATCCCTAATGTCAACACGATTGGTGTGAGTTTTATAACAGATCACAAAGAATTTAGAGTCTGGAACGTGTTATGCCTCCGTTCCTATAGGTGGCGCTGTTTGCCTTTGAACGCCTTCCGTTTCCTGAGCTTCCACTGTTCTAACAAGATGGCGTCCGGTAGTGGGGTAAGTTTGTTCTATCCGATAGGTTTTGTATGTTTTAAATGTAATTTTAATATAATATGAAATCACTTTAATGCCATTGTATTTATTTATGTTTTTCAGTATTAAAGGAACATTTTAATGACTAGAGATAGTGTTTATTCCGCCCCTCCCTGTCGTCTGAGCTTAAAGAGCAGACGAGCTTTAGTCCGTAATTGAAGCTAAAGGTGGAGTTTTTTTTTTTTTTAGGAGTTGCTAAATATTTAGTTTTAATATTTTTTGCTATGGACTTCCTGTACTCTAAGCACTGCTTTGTGTTTTCTTTGTGGTTGTTGCTCTCCGTTAGCAACCTCCGCACGAGCAGCAAAACAACGAGTCTTCCGGGTTTTTACAAAATAAAGGCCCCAAGACGTACTGGACAAAATATGAATAATTCAATTTCTAAAATGTATGTTCATTTCAGAAATGTAAATTAATTTAAATAATTCGACACGAGTTAAACGATACAAACTTTAACTTTTAGCAAAAACATGTTTATTTTCGATGACGACGCCAAATATTAAAATAATTTTCTCTTCTTAAAAAAAGTCAATCATTTAATAGGCTGTTAAAAATATATTCAGAGCAACACAGCATATAGTTTAAATGTGTTTAGTGCAAATATATCTATCTTTAAATAAATACACACGCCCTCTGGTTCAGTACAAGTCAAGTGTGTGTTTTACGATGTGCTCATTTCATGGCTGTGTCTTTTACTTCTTCAGTCCAGTAAAAATGACTTCCGTCGTAAGTGGGACAAAGATGAGTACGAGAACTTGGCCGAGAAACGTCTGGCTGAGGAGCGAGACAAAGAGAGGAGAGATGGTGAGAGAACCTCAGGTCTGACCTTTGTTGGTGTGATTAGATCCTGAGGAGTTAGGGACTGACCACAGCGTCTGATCTACGACCTTCACATTAGGGTCATAAGAAAAATCACTTCTGAAGTCAATCTTTATAAAAAACAAAAGGTCTCAAATCAATATATAACTAATCCACCCCCCTCCGTCCCTCACCCCCGTCCCCCATCTCTCCGTCTTTACCTCTAGGAAAAACAGCTCCTCCCGTCAAGCGGGACCTTCTGCGTCACAGGGACTACAAAGTGGACCTGGAGTCCAAGCTGGGAAAAACCATTGTCATCACAAAGACCACGCCCCAGGCTGAGATGGGGGGGTAAAACTGTGACACCCTGTTAGAATGTTGTGAATGACAGCTGGTCTCAGATCAGTCCGCCTCTCACACTCCACTTGTCTCTGCAGTTACTACTGTAACGTTTGTGACTGCGTCGTCAAAGACTCCATCAACTTCCTGGATCACATCAACGGAAAGAAACGTGAGTTCACGTCAGAACTGGGCATCAACGCCTCTGATCCTGTCACACACACCTGACCTTTGTGTGTGTGTGTGTGTGCGCTCCCACAGACCAGAGGAACCTGGGCATGTCCATGCGGGTGGAGCGATCATCTCTGGACCAAGTGAAGAAACGCTTCGAAGTCAACAAGAAGAAACTGGAGGAGAGGCAGAAGGAGTATGACTTTGAGGAGCGGATGAAGGAGCTGCGGGAGGAGGTGAGGAAGAAGGGAGTTAGAACTCAGAAATAAAATGAACCAACACTGTCAGTGGCAGTACAGTAATGTAACAGGAAACCCTTCGCAGCTGAGTCTGGAGCCAGACTCTTTGGTGTGAATGTTTTACAAACTTCTGTCACCTGAGGTCACCAAAGGTCACGTCTGTAAGCACCTTCACAGACAAACATCTGAGACGGAAACTAAAGGAAGTTCTTCTGTGTCTGTGATTGTTTGTTCTTCAGGAAAGGAAGGCGAAGGCGTACAAGAAGGAGAAGCAGAAGGAGAGGAAGCGTCGAGCTGAGGATGACGTCGACCTGGAGGATGATGACGAGATGGCGGCAGTGATGGGTTTCTCTGGGTTTGGGTCGTCTAAGAAGAGTCACTGAACTGCGGTGGAACACCAAGACTGTGACCAGAGGGTGGAGCCACTGAGAACTGGGACCACCTACACTCTCTGGAAGTTTTGTTCAGAAATTTCAGCGGGCTCTTATTTTGGAAGTGTGACTGTTGAGATGATGTTTCCTGTGAAGCTGCTGAACAGAAGGTTGTTGTGCATGTGCATGAAAACAAACAGAAAAAGAAAATCTGAAAAGTTTGGACTTTTACTGTGGCTGGTGAGGCGTTCAAGTTCCTGCACATAAAATGAGACGTTTTTCTACTTTTTGTCACACAAGGATCACATCCTAAACCAGGTAACAGGATATCAGTTGTTCTTTTTATCCTCTTTGTTTTTGGATTTGTTTTAATAAACTTTTTGTTGACCTTTTAACTGGTGTTTTTCTTGAACTCTGAACTTTTAGAACATGACTGAAATAAAGTCACTGATGTGAGAAAGAAAAAAAAAAGGAAAATGAACCAACACCAGGAATGTTGGACTAGGAATTGGTGATAAAAAAATCAATAACTGATCAATAACTGAGGAGATTGATACAGGATCAGGATCAGGAGAGACTTTAGTGAAGTTGATGTTTTCTTATAATGGTTAAAACAAAAACCAACTAAGATGAAGTGAATGTCTGAGCTCAGTGGCTCAACTTCTGGTGTCTGGTGTCAGGATGGACGTACCTGGAGTCAGTGTTGGAGTCAGTGTTGACAGTTGTTGAGTGGGTGCAGCAGCAGCAGCAGCAGCAGCAGCAGCAGCAGTGTTTCTTCCGCCTTGTGGTTTTGTCTTCATCATTGCCCCCCCCCCCCCTCCCCCCCTTCATCCTGCTCAGTCACTTCCTCTATGATACAGAGAAAGAAAGACAGCGACAGAAAGAAGGAAGCCATTTTGGTTCCTGCAGCGACATGTCTGTCTCTCCTCTGAGTCTGTCTCTCTTCCTGGTTTCACCTCCCACACTCTGAGGTCCGGCTGCCGCCTCCGTCCACAGAGAAAACGTCTGAAGGTCTGAGGTTTCCTGTGGCATGGTCAGAAGGCCTGGGTTTCGGAGGACGGAGCGGTAAGAGGAACAAAGACATCTGTCTGTCCAAACCTCCGGAAACGTGAAGGTTTGACCCCAACAGGAAGAGCAGGAGGACCGAGGATGAGCTCGGACACCCTGCCCACCCGGACCGAGGTGACGGGGTGGAGTCCACAGCAGCTGGCGGACTTCATGAAAAGGGTAAGACACTGTGGACACGTTGTCTTCTTCCTGATACATCCATAAAGAGACACGAGATTAGATTCAGATTCTGGAGACGACAGGTGAGAGATAGGAGACCAGAGGGACGTGGCGTCCACAGAGACAATAGAAGACAGGAAAAAAGAGACAAAGAGATCGACGGCAAGGGTTATATGTCGACCGCAGAGAGACACGGAACGGTTTAAGGAAATGAAACAGCCATAGAGACGAAGGCCGACCACAGAGAGACGGACGAAGAAGAAAGACAAAAGACAGAAAATTTGACTTTAAAAATGTAGAGACCAAAATCAAGGAGACATCAGAGAAGTAGGAGACAAGGAGGGATGACCTGAGTGACTGTGTCTCCTCCTCCAGATGAGTCTGTCAGGCTGTGACAAGGCCGTGCTGAAGAACACCATCAACGGCTCACGGTTCCTGGTCAGTGAACACACACACACACACACACACAAACAAACAAACACAATTAAATGAAAAAAATGAAAATGAAAAAGTGTTGTTTTTTTTCTTTTCTCAGAATCTTAGTGACAACGATCTGCAGAAATTCCCCAAAACCTACGCTCCGTAAGTGTCGACGTCTGATTCACACTAACAAATATCTGGTCCATTCACACCAACAACCACTGTCCAATCAGCAGCAGCATCTGTCAGGGTCAGGGTTCATTCACACCAACCATTTGATGCTGCATTCACTTGACATCTGATTCACACCTCATTCACACCTGATCAGACCTACAGACCTTTTCTATTCACACTAACACAACAACTAAAACACCGACCAGCGACTCATTCACGTGTATCAACTCAACACTGTCAGGAGGATTCACACCTCTGATTCACACCTCTGATTCACACCTGAAACCTCCAAAATGTTCAAATTCACCCACGCGATGGTGTGAATTCACGCGGCTGTTCACGTGTGTTGTCAGGATGATTTCGAAGCTGAGCAGCGAGATCTACAGGAAGGAGGAGAAGCGAGGACTCTTCCCCAAGTAGGTGACACCTCCAAGGACTCTGAGGACCCTGAAGGCAGCAGCTGCCTTCAGGGTCCTCAGAGTCCTTGTGTTTTTCTTTGCTACAGGCTGACGCGCAGACACCAAGAACCAGGTAAGAACCCACTGTTCCACGTCAGAGCAGCTGCACTGGTTCTTGACCTCGTCTGTGACGACACAGGTGTGGGCGGAGCCTAAGGTTGTGCGCGTGTTAAACTGCGATCTCTTTCCGTCCTTCTCAGAGCCTGTGGACGTCCAGGGCTGGGGAGAAGACGAGTTTGTGAGTTTCACACCTTCATCACATCAACTTCCTGTCCCTCAAATACACAGAGCTAAGCCCCGCCCCCCCGCTCCCCCCCCTGCAGGACGATGACCATTACGAGAAACCGGACAGTAGTGACGACGACTACGTCAACCCGGACTCTGACGCAGCCGACGACGACCCGGGGTACGAAACCCCTCCCTCTGAGCCGCCGGAGGAGCCCGGTCTGTGCCCGGCGCTGCCGATCCCTGACGGCGGTTACATCGGTGAGAGGCACCGTGGAACAGGTGGTCATCAGTCATGAGGGTCCAACTGAAACACTGTGTGTGTGTGTGTGTGTGTGTGTCCAGATAAACTGAACAACCCCCCTGCTGTGTTACCCCGGCCCCCGGTGTCGACCACCCCCGCCCCCCCGCCGGCCTGAGCAAAATCCTTTTTAAAAATATTTATAAAACAAAACGTCTGAAACATTTTCACACAGAGAGTGTGTGTGTGTGTGTGTGTGTGTGTGCAGCCGGTGGAGTCATCCTTCAGACGAGACCCCTCCCCTCACTCCAGTGCACCAGCGTCAGGGAAGTGTGAGTACACACACACACACACACACACACACACACACACTCACATGAACTGTGAACTTCCTTTGTTTCTGTTGGTTGGGTTCAGGTCCCACAGCGCCCCCACAGGTGATTCGTGCCAACAAACCGGGCAGAGACTCCAGGATGAACTTGTCACCTGTCAGAGGTAACAATGACTAGTCCTAGTTAGTTAGTTGGTCCAACTAGTCACTGAATCAACTCCTCTAACCGACCATTGTTCTCTCCACAGGCCCTCAGATCAGCACCACGGACAGAGTGAGTTCTCAAACAACAACAACAACGACAACAACAACAACAACATAAGTCAGATTGACTCTGTGACCTCTGACCTGAAGCTGGAGAAATATAAATACTGAAATATATTTGTGTTTGTCTCAACACTTCTCTGCTCTGATTGGTTCTCTCCTTCTGTCGCAGCCAAACGCTCCGCCGTGGAAGTAAGTGAACCGAACCGAACCAAACCGAACCGAACCTGATCTGAACCTGATCTGAACCTGATCTGAACTCTGAAGGGTTTGGGTTTTAAAGATCCTCTGTCTTTGTTTCCCTGGAGGCCACAGCTGGACGTCCAGGACCCCCCCGCTCGCCAAAAACCTCCGATTCTCCCCCCGCCATCGTCCATCGGCGTCGGCCGCAGCAACTCCTCCGGCAAATCTCCTCACGTGTTCAACAGGTCAGGGTCAGAGTCCGGCTCTGTCGGTCCGTGCTCCTGGGTGTTTTTGACCATGGTTTCGTTTGTGGTTCCACAGGTTCGACCACAGGAAGGAGGTAAAAAACCAAACTGACCGTCTGACCGACACGTCCTGCACACAGGCTGCCACAGGAGGCGCTATTTAGTATATGGACCTTCTGTGTGTACGATAGAGATGTGACACTATGAGGCGCTACGCTAAATACATTTTTACTAAACGTTAGCTCACAAGCAGCTAATTATTAGCCTTGATGCTAACACAGAGCCTGAGAGTTAACAACTACAGCCAGTGTGTGTGTGTGTGTGTGTGTGTGTGTGTGTGTGTGTGTGACCCCGTGAACGTCAGTCATTTTTGTCTTTTTTTTTCTACTCTTCATCAGCAGCCTCGTCCTGAAGGTGAGTGGCATCTGAATTATTTGTTTGTTTGTTTGTTTGTTTGTTTGTTCCAGTGACTGAAGTCTGAAAATTCTGTTTTTTCTCTCCAGCCCCTCAACACAACACGTTCCCCCTCCTCAGTAAAAGTCCGCTGCTCCCCCGCTCCGGACACCCTGGAACCCACCACCAAACAGACAGGTGCTCTGACCCTGACGTCACAGACGTCACGTGACTGCGGTTATCAGACCCGTTTTTCCTCCGTGAATCCGCGTGTATCGGACTGCTTGTAACAGCAGGGGGCGCTAACTTCACGTTAATCTCTAACGCACACACTATTAATGCGTTTAGTGATGCCCCCTGGTGGCATGAAAGTGTTCTTTTCAGAACAGAGAAATGACGTCACGGAAACTCAAAATCTAACTGAGCAGCTGCAGAACCAGAGAGAGTCACTAGATGGCAGTATAAAACCAGAAACAGATTGAAATCCTTCAGACGTTCGTGTCAGAGAATTTAGAACAAAACAGAACAACAAATGTTTCACAACAACTAATAATCATAATCATAATCATAATAATAATTATGATTATTATCATGTCATAATTTTACCAATGTTCACATATATATAAATAACATTGCAGGACAAAACATTGATCTGTTTGTTTGTTCTTTCAGTTGTTCTCCGGGCGTGGCCTCCGCTGCTTCTCTGCCACACAAACTGCACACAGGTGAGAACACACACACACACACACACACAAACAAACAAACAAACAAACAAACAAACAAACAACAATGACGTCAAGAGCAGAGATTTGGTCTGAGTCTAACATCTGTGTGTGTGTGTGTGTGTGTGTGTAGGAAGCTTCATTGGATCAGACAGACAAGTCTGTCATTCACCACAGACAGGGTCCTTCAAACAGGTAACACACACACACACACACACACACACACACACACACACACACACACTGACCCTGGTACTCAGTCCTGGTACTCAGTCCTGGTACTCAGTCCTGGTACTCAGTCCTGGTACTCAGTCCTGGTACTCAGTCCTGGTACTCAGTCCTGGTACTCAGTCCTGGTACTCAGTCCTGGTACTCAGTCCTGGTACTCAGTCCTGGTACTCAGTCCTGGTACTCAGTCCTGGTACTCAGTCCTGGTACTCAGTCCTGGTACTCAGTCCTGGTACTCAGTCCTGGTACTCAGTCCTGGTACTCAGTCCTGGTACTCAGTCCTGGTACTCAGTCCTGGTACTCAGTCCTGGTACTCAGTCCTGGTACTCAGTCCTGGTACTCAGTCCTGGTACTCAGTCCTGGTACTCAGTCAAGTGTGTTTTACAGCAGCTGGATCCACGCTGGTACGTAGGTCAGGTGACCCGGGCTCAGGCCGAGGGCTGTCTGAGACAAGTCCACAAGGTAAAAGAGCAGAACTGATGGTTCCGTTCCTGGTGCGTCAACAGTTCCGTTCAGTGTTTGATCCTCTGTCTCTGTCTCTGTCCCTGTTGAGGATGGTGCGTACCTGGTGAGGGACAGCACCCGGCAGTTGGAGAACCAGCCCTTCACCCTGATGGTGTTCTACCACAACAAAGTCTACAACGTCCAGATTCGACAGCAGAACCAACAGTACCTGCTGGGAACCGGACTCAAGGTCCAGGAGGTGAGGCAGAATGTTGGGTCGGAACCCGGACCTGGTTCTGTTCATTGCTGACCCCGTGTGTGTGTGTGTGTGTGTCCATTGCTGACCCCGTGCGTGTGTGTGTGTGTGTGTGTGTGTGTGTGCGTCAGACCTTTCCCTCCGTCAGTGACATCATCAGTCATTACTCCCAGTCTCCTCTGCTCCTCATCAACGCCAAGGACCGACACGGCTCTCAGCAGAACCAGTGTCTGCTCTCAGACCCGGCTGGGTTCTACATGGGCCGACAGACCTGGTCCTGAAGACCGGAGCAGACGCCCTCCGGGTCACGGCTGTTCTTCTTTGAAGTTCTTCTGTCTTTTCTCTTCAAACAAATCAAATAAATCTCTTTTCACTTCAACTGTCCGAAAATGAACTTTTTTACTAACACGATTTGACCACAGGGGGCAGCAGAGGTTCCTGAGTGAACAGTGAGACCTCACCCTGACACACACTTTAATCCCATAATCCCAGTTGGTCTGTGGCGCTCCTGAAGGCACCACCATCAGGAGACCAGAGAGGATTATGGGTAGATTAATGCTGCTGCTGCCAACTGTCACTTCACACACACACACACACACACACACACACACAAACACTTACTTTTGTCTAAAACAGCTGTTAGCTCTGAGCTAATCTTTAATCTTTTTAGTTTTTAATCTAAAAAGAAAAAGAGAGAAGATTTGATTGATTTAAAAAATGAAAGTTTTAGTTTCTGAGAGCTCAGACATGCAGACTACGTGTGTGTGTGTGTGTGTGTGTGTGTGTGTGTGTGAGTCGTCTGAAGACAATAGGTGTCGGGCGACTCCTCAAACAGCAGCTGACGCTGTGTTTGTGTTCAGTCACTTCAACTCTGAATCAGCGGCTTTTCACTTTTAAAGTCTGGAGTCAAACTGGTTCCTGAGGAGACGTTCTCCTCAGGAGACGTTCTCCTCAGGAGACGTTCTCCTCAGGAGACGTTCTCCTCAGGAGACGTTCTCCTCAGGAGACGCAGGACGTTCTCCGGAGGAGACGTTCTCCGGAGGAGACGTTCTACTGAGGAGACGTTCTCCTCAGGAGACGTTCTCCTCAGGAGAACGTCTCCTGAGGAGAACGTCCTGCGTCTCCCGAGGAGAACGTCCTGGAGGAGAACGTCCTGGGCAGCTCAGTGTCGTCATGTCTGACTGGCCCTGAAGGCAGCGTCATTAATGTCACGTTGTTTGAAGAAAAGTTAAAGATTAAAAAAAAAAGAAAAAAGAAACATTTGACCTTTGAACTGATGGGGGCAGCAGTGAGTGAACACCTGGAGCCGGTCACAGAGTTAAAACATGAAAGATTCAGATTTTATTTAGTGAAATTAGTCTCACCACACGGGGCAGCAGTGGACAGTCCTGGTTCCTGTGTCCTACAACGTAAAAAGACTGGGTTTGTTTTGGGTTGGACTGTAAAACGTGTATGTGTGTGTGTGTGTGTGCGTGTGTGTGTGTGTGTGAATCTTTGGCCTCAGGGTCACATTTTAACAACTCTTATTCAAACTATCACACACTCCAATCTCAATGAACACACACACACACACACACACACACACATACACATACTGTAAATGTGGAGACAAGGCCAACAGCCAATCAGCTCCTTGGTGGGTGTGTCCTGACGGTATAAGAGTGTCAGGTGAGCAGCAGTTGCAGCAGGTGGACTCAGGACAGGTGTGTGTGTGCGTGTCTCCTTGTCTCCTTGTCTCCGTGTCTCCGTGTCTTCTTACTCACATGGCGTCCTTCGTCCCAGACCTGGGTCTGTCTACTGCCCCCTGTGGACCTCCTCTGTCCCTGCAGGACCTGCAGTCCTTGGGTCTGGACCCGTCCGACTTCAGCCTCTACAGTCCTGCGGCTCCTCCAGAGTCCACTTCATCCTCCGCGCCGTGGACACTGGCGTCCACCGATGGCGGCGCTGCAGGCTCCGCCCACTGCTCCTCCTCCTCCTCCTCGTCCTCGTCCTCTGGACCCTTCCCGCCGCCATCGGCGTTCTTTCCACCTCAGCTCTACGCCAGCCTCCAACACGCCGCCGCCGCCGCCGCCGCCGCCGGGAACCCTTGGCTTTCCTTCTGCGCGCCGGAGCACGTGCTGCGTCAGGTCCGACCGCCGTACTCCTACTCTGCCCTAATCGCCATGGCGATCCAGAATTCCCCTGAGCAGCGGCTGACGCTCAGCCAGATCTACCAGCACATCTCTGAGAACTTCCCCTTCTACAGCTGCAACAAGGCGGGCTGGCAGAACTCCATCCGCCACAACCTGTCGCTCAACGACTGCTTCCAGAAGGTTCCACGGAACGACAACGACCCAGGTGAGACGCGAGACTTTGTTCACTTAAAGTTCAGTTCTAAGGTGGAATGTTCTGGATCATAACCGTGTCCTGCTCCGTCTCCAGGCAAAGGAAACTACTGGACCCTGGACCCTCACTGTGAGAAGATGTTCGACAACGGAAACTTCCGCCGGAAGAGGAAGAGAAAGTCCGAAAACAACGGCAGCAGCAACAAAAAACTCTCCCCCTCCTCTGACTCCCCCTCCTCTGACTCCCCCTCCTCTGACTCCCCCTCCTTCTCCAGCCCTCAGGATCTCCACCCCGCGCTTACGTGTCCAGCCCTAAGGATCTCCACGCAGAGCTTCCGTCTCCCTCTGACTCCTCTTCCTCCTCCTGCTCCTCCTCTGATTTCCACAGCTTCCCGTATCACCTCCAGGACTTTTCCTCCTCCTCCTCCTCGTCTCCTTCTTTATCTCCTTCTCAGGGTTTTCTTCCCTCCTTCTGCACCTCCTCCTTTTCCTCCTCTGCGCTCCATCACTCCTTCTCTCCTGCACCTCCTGTTTTCTCCGCTGCGCCGTCACTCGCTCCTCCTTCTGCACCCATCCTTTTTTCCTCGGCCTCCTCTCACTTCAGTCCTCCTCCCCCCCTGTGTGACTCCCTGGTCAACTCCCCGCCGCTCTACACCGACCTGCAGGTGGCAGCGAGCGTGGGGCTCCAGCAGGAGGAGCAGCAGGAGTTCCAAGTGCAGTGTGAGCCCCTGTTCTCAGGAGGCTTCAGTGACGTTCTGCACCTCCAACATCTGCTCCTCCAACAGTGAAGAAAACCTCGTTGTGTTTACACTGTAAAAAAATGATGTATTTATGTTTTTTTTAAATATATATTTGAATTATTTTATTTTTAATTGAATTGTGGTGAATGGTTTTTGATCTATAAATATCAACGCATTGGAAATAAAAAAAGAAAATCATATTTGAAGTGGAGTCATGTGACTTTTTCACCACAGAACTTTGGGAGAACGTGATTGGAAAAAATGAACTCAGAAAGACCAGTAGTCAGAGCTGGGGATTGAACCACAGACCGCTGTAACGCATAATGCATCCCATAATTCTATGACATTCTGATCGGTCTTTATATAAGACTGGACACTGAAAGAACAGAAATGAATGAGAAAGAGAAGGTCCACAGCTCCCTGGAGGTGTGGACCTTCTCTTTCTGCAGCTTCAGTCTGAACTAAAATCTCTGATTTTCTCTATGGACTTTGGTCTGAACTAAAATCTCTGATTTTCTCCATGGACTTTGGTCTGAACTAAGATCTCTGATTTTCTCCATGGACTTTGGTCTGAACTAAAAGCTCTGATTTTCTCCATGGACTTTGGTCTGAACTAAGATCTCTGATTTTCTCCATGGACTTTGGTCTGAACTAAGATCTCTGATTTTCTCCATGGACTTTGGTCTGAACTAAGATCTCTGATTTTCTCCATGGACTTTGGTCTGAACTAAAATCACTGATTTTCTCCATGGACTTTGGTCTGAACTAAAATCACTGATTTTCTCCATGGACTTTGGTCTGAACTAAGATCTCTGATTTTCTCCATGGACTTTGGTCTGAACTAAGATCTCTGATTTTCTCCATGGACTTTGGTCTGAACTAAGATCTCTGATTTTCTCCATGGACTTTGGTCTGAACTAAGATCTCTGATTTTCTCCATGGACTTTGGTCTGAACTAAAATCACTGATTTTCTCCATGGACTTTGGTCTGAACTAAAAGCTCTGATTTTCTCCATGGACTTTGGTCTGAACTAAGATCTCTGATTTTCTCCATGGACTTTGGTCTGAACTAAAAGCTCTGATTTTCTCCATGGACTTTGGTCTGAACTAAGATCTCTGATTTTCTCCATGGACTTTGGTCTGAACTAAAAGCTCTGATTTTCTCCATGGACTTTGGTCTGAACTAAAAGCTCTGATTTTCTCCATGGACTTTGGTCTGAACTAAAATCACTGATTTTCTCCATGGACTTTGGTCTGAACTAAGATCTCTGATTTTCTCCATGGACTTTGGTCTGAACTAAAATCACTGATTTTCTCCATGGACTTTGGTCTGAACTAAGATCTCTGATTTTCTCCATGGACTTTGGTCTGAACTAAGATCTCTGATTTTCTCCATGGACTTTGGTCTGAACTAAAAGCTCTGATTTTCTCCATGGACTTTGGTCTGAACTAAAATCTCTGATTTTCTCTATGGACTTTGGTCTGAACTAAAATCACTGATTTTCTCCATGGACTTTGGTCTGAACTAAAAGCTCTGATTTTCTCCATGGACTTTGGTTCAGACTCAAACCTATTGAAATCTGAGGCTGAACAGAAAACAAGATTCAAGATAAAGTCTCAGGTGTAGCGCCCCTGCTGGTCATCCGTTACTGACTGTTTCCCTGGGAACCAACGCGACACCAGCTGATGCCAGAACACCGACATCGGCACTTTTGAACAAACAATCAGTCCAACAATAGTGCCGAGTCATGTGATCAGGGGAGCCAGCGGTTGTTTTTCCCAGAGATGAGGCTCAGATTAGGAGTGTTCAGTCAGCAGATCATCTGACAGACTGTGGGATAATCCCATTTCCCACAGACAGTGAAGTGACAGGAGCTGTGGGAAAGGTCTGGTGAGAGGAGTTCAGCCGTGGCCCGTGGACCCTGGTGGTACGTCTAAGATACAGTTCTGGTCTCACCCTAACTCTAACCCTGTTGTTTTGGTTATAGCCATGTTACTGCCACCTAGTGGAAGATTATTTTCTTGTTCAGTCTGTCATTGGACAGGTTGACTAACATTGACTGACCGCGGTCCAGAACTGACTGGTCACTGAGCGTCCAGCAGAGAAACGACGCTTCTGTTCAGGAATGAGTCTCACTGACAGAACTGGGGCCGCGACCCACAGGTTGACCGGACTGAAACACTGAAGCCTGAAGATAAATGTTGAAGTAAACTGGTATCAGCCAAACTCTGACCCCTAGAGGTCAGTAGGTCAGCTCATAAAATAAAAAGACACAAATGTAAATCATAAAATGAAAACTAAAAAAGTAAGAAGAGACAGAGCCGTCAAGTGTGTGTGTGTGTGTGTGTGTGTGTGTGTTTAGCCATCATGTCTTCCATTGATGTGTATGCAGGTGTAAACACACTCTGATCTGATTGGCTGATCAGTGATGATCGACAGACGTCCGACAGACTGCTGTTGTTTACAACGCAACATCAGAAGTGTGTGTGTGTGTGTGTGTGTTATTTAAATGACCTCTTGACCTTTGAGGAGCAGCCTTAAAGGTGACCTGTGTTGATATGAGATCAGTCACAGCAGTCGGTGTAAGTGTGCCGAGTGTTTACACACACACACACTCACACACTCACACACTCACACACACACACACACACACTCCAGTGTTTATTATGACAATACTGATCATCAGTGATTACAGCGAGTGTGTTAATTATCTATGGACCCATTAGTATTCACATTATCATAAGTGTGTGTGAGAGAGAGAGAGAGAGAGAGAGAGAGAGAGAGAGGTGACTTTAACAAACACATTTACAGACTTTAATTCTGTGAGGGGGGGCAGTACTTCAAGACAAACAACTGTGGCCCCAAAAAAAACAGTGACTCAGTTCATGAAATCTATGTCACTGTTCAGTAGTTTAAACAATTCACGCTCCTCCACACACAGACCAAACCTCATGGAGAAAATCAGAGATTTTAGTTCAGACCAAAGTCCATGGAGAAAATCAGAGATTAAGAATTTTTTTCCATTTTTATTATTTTTAAACTGACACAAACGGGGGGGGCGGGAGCAGTACTTCAAGACAAACAACAGTGGCCCCAAAAAAAACAGTGACTCAGTTCATGAAATCTATGTCACTGTTCAGTAGTTTAAACAATTCACGCTCCTCCACACACAGACCAAACCTCATGGAGAAAATCAGAGATTTTAGTTCAGACCAAAGTCCATGGAGAAAATCAGAGATTTTAGTTCAGACCAAAGTCCATGGAGAAAATCAGAGATTTTAGTTCAGACCAAAGTCCATGGAGAAAATCAGAGATTTTAGTTCAGACCAAAGTCCATGGAGAAAATCAGAGATTTTAGTTCAGACCAAAGTCCATGGAGAAAATCAGAGATTTTAGATTTTCAGTTCCACCAACGTGTCCAGGTGTAAGTGTTCGTTATTAGTTACCAGTGCAACTGTCATAATGTGTGTGTGTGTGTTTCCTGTCTCTGCTTGTTCTTCGCCCCCATCAGTACTTTACGTCCTCGTCCCATTACCTTCAAATTCAAAACAAACTGAAACTGTTTCTGAGGCCTTACCCCCCCCCCACCTCCCCCTGAATTCAAGATGTGGACCTGGACCTTGACCTGGACCTGGATCTGGATCCTAGACAGAATGTGAAGACCTCGTCGGCCGACAGTCCTCCTTCCTGCAGTGAATACGACTGTGTGTGTGTGTGTGTGTGTGTGCGGTCGCTAACTGCCTGAGGCTAGCTTTCTTTGATTTGCATAACAACGTGTGTGCGGTGGAGAGTATGGATTAATGGGTTCATAGACAAACGTTTTCATCCGACCCCAAAATTTCCCTTCACTTATAAAAACAGTTTGTTTTTGAGTTCCCCTGTGGCTGAGAGCGCCCCCTTCTTTTTTAACCAGCTTATATAAACAATAACTTGTGAAACAGGAACCTGAAGTTTGTAAATCTGCACTCCCCCCTACACCAAAGTCCAGTACTGCTGCCTCCAGTGGTCAGTTAGTGTGACTGCAACAGATCTGAGCAAAATTATTTACAACAGTAGTTGATGACAAACAGAACCTGAATGACTGAGGCAGCACCGATCAAGATGGAGGGGCGGAGGACGGGGGCCGGGGGGTTGGGTCACTTCCTTCCTACTGAG
>NC_024325.1:16898835-16899498 GCF_000523025.1 Cynoglossus semilaevis
GGGTTTGAGGGGGCGGGGGGGGGGGTCATGCTGGTATCTTCACTGCTTCAATGAAAATCCACCCGTATGTTTGTGTCAGTGAAACCACTGCAGATCCTTGTTAACCTACAACGGCCGCAGACACACTGCCCCCTACGCCTGGGTGAAAGAAAATGGCTCCAAGGAAAGTCAAAACATTTCAAGGACAGTTTCAAAAAAACGTCAAAACGTTTTTTTTTCCAAAGACGTTGGACGAGGAAGTCTCAACAACACGACAACTGAACCGGTTCTGTGACGTGGAGTTGGTTCTGTCTGAGCTTCAGCGCCCCCATCAGGCCACTCCACCGTTTCTTTACTTAGATTTACCTGTTACTTAAGCTGACCACAAGAGGCAGACGCAGACCTAGCTACTGCAACTAGCTTCAACTACAGGTCAATCGTGGTAGTTCGGCCTTTCGAACTTGCGACTAAAGAAAAACAGTAAAGAAACAATGTCTGATATAGATCACTGTAAACCAATGTCAGCGCCCCCTTCAGGCAGTTTTACCATCCACCTTGGGTTTTACTGAGGTTTGCAGGAGTTAGCTACTGTAGGAGTGGAAAGTTTCTGTTGCCCCAGGCTCAACGTTGACAGGAGTTTCTTCAGCTCAGAGGGGGCAGATTAAGACGACGCGTCTGAACAGG
>NC_024325.1:16899622-16904622 GCF_000523025.1 Cynoglossus semilaevis
CGCCCCCCCCCCCCCCACCCACCCCCCCCCCGACTGTCCCGCAACCCTGCCGTTATTCGTTTTACAGCCGTCACGCCTGATCGGGAGGTAGATGATACAACCAGATAGAAAAAAAAAACCTTCTGACCTGAACCCTAGAACGTACAGAACGTCGGCTTCTGAGAGTAAATAAGGACCGCCGTGCGCCACCTAGTGGTTTATTTTAAAAGCTGCCGTCTTTGGTAAGATTCGGCCAACTTTGTACCGACGTCTGAGCGACTGGACGAAGAACAACCGTACGCCTGGACCCCTGGTGGTCAAGAAGCATTCAAGGACAAACATGTAATCACGTTAAAAAGAACACTTTATTCTTTGACCAGATTTTCGTTCATCAAAGCCACATGAGATCAAATTAAAAAAAATTGATGTGAGAAAAATCTCCAGTTGATTTTTTTTCTAAAATAAAAGAAAAATCATATTCACCTAAAAACATTTACAGTTCAATATTTTACAGCACAAACAAAGATGAAACATGAAATATAAAGAAGTCGGTCGTGTCATATTTTCTTCTTCTGTGGTGACTGGTGTCGACAGACTCCACCTGTTCAACAACAGCAAGAATTAGAGGGAAAACAAAACGGATTTTTTTCTTCTTCATGAAACATGGTACAAAAAAACAAAAACAAAGACGTTCACAGAGGGGAGGGCGGGGCTTTAGGGCTGCACCCTGATTGGTCCAAATGTCTCAGAGAGGTTTGGGAAGATTGGAAACTTCTTCCAAACACTCGTCGTAAGCTTCCTGATATTCCTGGTGGGGTTTGATCAGAATCACACAGGTGGGACGTTTGGATCCAGCAGAAGATCCAAGATCCTGAGGAGAGACGACAGAAGTCAGGCTAACCTTTAGAATGCTTTATTTTTATAAAATTTTTATTTGCTCTTTATATTTGTAGTTATTTGTTTAACAATCACCACTTTTGATGGGATGTAGGCGTAAGGCAGGCTTCTGTCCTCACACATGACAGGTAGGTGGCAGTAGACGTCGATGGGCAGCGTGTCGCCCGCCAACACTACGATCCTGCAGACACGACATGTGGTGACGTGAGAGAACTACACTTTTTACGGGTGAGGTTTAAGGGAGGAGCTGCCGACTCACCCTTTCTCCCCCTTGTTGAGGAACTTCTGAACTTCTTTCACGCCTCGACGGATGTTTTTCACTTTGGCAGCTGGAAAAACAGAAAACGTCAGAAAACAAAATAAAACCCTGAACGTTTCATCCGTCAGGCCGAGAGCAGAACCGCGATGCTTCAGAGTAACAACAGGTCAAAGGTTCAACGCCACGAGTCCCCACTTCTTTCTTTCTTTGTACCATAAAAGTGTCTTTATTTTCAAACTAATTCCATCAATCCGTGGTTGAACAGATTTCTAAAAATGGCGATTTAATAAAAAACACATTGATTACTTTCTCTTACGAGTTCTCTCTTAAATAAAAGAGTTTTAAACTGTGAAAACGTGCATCTTCTCATGATCACATACGCTGCTGCCACCAAGAGGCTTAAACCTGAATTACAGATGCTACAACACGCTCCAGTCCACAGACAAAAGTGAATAAAAATAAACAGAGACGAAAGAAAATAAAGTCATAAATCCTGATTTGTCAACATCGAGTGACAGTCACGAATACGAACGAGCACAACGTTTTATAGTTATAGTCATGGAAGTTTGAGTTTGTTTTTCTTTTTAGCATAGTTAGCTTCAACACAGTCACGGTGCTACAGCGGTGAACACTGAACACATGGACGGTTTACGAAGTCAGAAACAACCGGAAAACAACTGCTAGGAACGGCGTCCTTTAGTCGACAGCGTCGTTTAAACTGTATTTTTCTTCTTTCTCTTACCTTTCTTCACACACTTATACAGCTTCTTGCTAAGTTTTCGGGACGCCAGCGGCTGAGCGATAGGATTAATGTTGGCGACCAGCTCCACATAACTCTTCTCGTTTCCGCCAGAGGCCGACATGGATTCATCTAACTCGGAAGAAACCTTCTTCTTCATTTTAGTCATCGCTGGTCGTTAGGAATGAAAATGGTTCGATTAAAGATATTTAACTCTGCTCGTACCACCGCTACTGGGCAAATCCCACGTGGTCACATACGGTCGCTGGTTCCTCTGATGCCAGGACGCAGTAGCACACTTAGACAGTACAGAGATCCCACAGCGACACCCAGAGGCGCGGAAGGGGACAACAGCTATAAAATAAAATAAAATAAAATAAAATAAAATAAAATAAAATAAAATAAAATAAAATAAAATAAAATAAAATCACAAAATATAAAATAAATATATAACACATGTTGAAGTAAAATATCATCTTTTTAAAAACAAATTAACGATTTTATTCTTGAATATTTTAAATGAAAAACACTGTACATTTTCTTTTCACATTACAGGCTAATATTATATATTGCATAAACAAAATATACAGTTAGCAAGCAAATAAAGTTGACATTAATAAAGAACAAGTTTAATTTTGTTAGTTTACTTATACTGATGAGTGTTAGAATAAATTACATGATTTAATTAATTTAAAACTATCACAAAAATAAATAACTGACATGGTGATCTATTCATTACTCCTCCTCCTCTTCTGGTTAATAAAGTTTAAAAATCAAAAATCAAATCTTCTTTCTTTTCTGGTAATATTCCTCTCTTTGCCTCCTCTTCATCTCAGTGCTGTATGATGTCACCGAGGAAGCTGGGCATCCTCCTGCTCTTCATCTCCGTGGCCATCTGACACCACACACAGGACGGACAGCAGGTGGCGCACACACAGTCAGTGCACAGGCTGCCCTGTAACACAAAAAACACGGAGGGATTTCAATCCAACCGAAATATTTGATAATTCTTCATTTAATGTTGATGTTCTTAATCATTAATTATACTAATATGAACCAATCACAGTCGAGAAAACAAACGAACCTTGATGCCGTAGTGATACCGAACGTTCGTCCTCATCACCATCGTAGCAGGATGAACACAGCTGCAGACGTCCAGCAGGGGGAGACAGAGACATTGGCCAAACGCTTTACTGGTTTTACAGGCGAAACAGGGGCAGCACCAGAAGACCCAGCAACCTTCAGGATCAGAACCAGGATAACCAGACACCGGAGTCAGATTTGGCAAAATACGAAATATATCAACTCAGTTTACTGAGTTGAGAATGTTTACTAGAGTTAAATAGTTTAAACTATTTTGTGTGTGTGTGTGTGTGTGTGTGTAGATGGTGACAAACGTGTTCATACACTGTTTCATGTCATTGCAACAGCTGCAGATCCCTGTCGACCAATCACCTTCTTCTTCAGAGGAACACACCAAAGGCCGAGGCTGCGACGCCACCGTCCAACTCATCCTGCCTGATGAAACAGTTGAAATAAATCTGAACCAATCGTCGACTCATTTCCTGGTTACGACCAACTTCAAGCTTATTATTGGCTGTTGTTTTAACATAATCTGATGTTCGTGACTCTCATTCAGGCTCTCAGTGCGTGGCTAACCACATCTGTGTCCACAGTCACGGATCTTCAAACTGAATCACTTCATCTTCAACCTTTGACAAAACAACACAGATTTAGCTCTTACCTGTCGGAGCATTCGACACGCACTACTGAGCTCAGCTCTGATTGGACGAGCTGGTCTTTGGCGGGGGGTGGAGTCTCTCCTGAACCTGATAAACAGGTCCTCCTGACGGGACGTTTGGTGAAGAGGAAACCACACCTTCAGCACCTGTAAACACCCGTCTGTCCTCCTGGAGGGCCTGCTGTAGCACGTGTGTGTGTGTGTGTGTGTGTGTGTGTTATTGTCATGAACTGTCGCACACAGAAACACAAATATGTAAACAAAACAAAGTGACCTTTGAATCTGACAGAAATATTTGGATCTCTAACATCTGTTCTGAAAGAGTTCCAGAACAAACAGGAAGTGGGTTCAAACACGAGCTCTGGAGTTTCAAGTGATGACGAGAAAAAAGGAAGAAAAAAAAGAGAGAGAGATTTTAACGTTAACAGACAGGAAACAGACTCCGTCACAGCAAAAACAGTTTATTATCAAACTGCAGCCACAGACACGGCCTCTCTGGAGTGAAACGTGAGGCTGCCAAACTGGAAGAGTTAATGAAATGATCTGGATTTATTTCTCTGAACCATCACTGTCTAGAAAAAACAAACAAACCAAAACAGCGATTTAAATCAACCTCAACCATAACCCGGACAAGGCTCCCAGCATCATGGGGTTGTGGAAGCACAGACCAATCACAAGGAGCAGCAGGACAGCAGCCAGGACGGTGTTGGCCACGTTGAGGGAGAAGGCCGTGGAGCCGTGGCGTTGAGCTCCGACCAGGTCTCCGACCATCTTGCGGTCCCTGGACTGGAAAAGGACGAGAACCAGAGCAGACTCAGTGACTAACTCTAACTGAGTCGGACCAACTCCAGCAGTGACTGTGCTCATTTAGAGTCTTTTATTTTGAAGGGCTCACCTTGACGGAGCAGATGAACGCTGCCAGGGCGAGGCACAGGATGTTAGCGAAAAACAGGCCGATGACGGACCAGACGATGTGGTCTTTGGGCTGTTCCCTGGTGATGGTCACGGTGGTGTGCTCCATCGTGACTGCCACTGCTCCAGGAACCCGTGGAGCTCCAGGGACTGAAGACTGATCTGGTAGAGGACGGTACTTAGTGTCGGACAGTGAGACGCCCTCTGCTGGATACGAGTCGAGCATGGCTGGAAGTTAAAAAATATCACAACATGTTCAGAACCACGGCAGCATGAAAAAAAAAAACAAAACCAAAAAAACACTGGACGGAGAATGAGCAGCTGACCTGATGATGATGAGGATGATGAAGATGAACGAGGAGGAGGAGGAGGAGGAGGAGGAGGAGGAGGTCCAGAACCTAGAATCTAGAAGAGAAGTTGCTGATAACCTGCAGAGTTTGAACTAACTGACCGACCGACCGACTGACCGACCG
>NC_024325.1:16909622-16914207 GCF_000523025.1 Cynoglossus semilaevis
GGATGAAGACGATGAAGGACAGTCTCAGGGTGTTTCCAACAAACGTCTGCAGACTGTTGAGCTCCTGCAGCTGACCTGGAGACTGTGAACAGAGACAGAGTCGACACGTCAGGACTGCACTGCACTGCCACCACCTTCTCCACAGTCATTCTGTCTGTATACCTGAAACAGCGCCACCATTGGCTGTGTGGTGTTAGTCATCCCACTGCCTGGGTCTGCAGTCTGGTCTCCTGTGGTGAAACCTGAGGACCACGTGGACAAAACAGGGTCATTATTTAAAAAAACAAAAACAAAACTGTGGAGTGATGAGAACCTCACACACCTGCTGGGGTTCCTGTTCCCTCGGTTCTGGTTCCGGTGTCTGCTGAGTTCAGGTCCTCACTGTCCTTGGAGTCCACGTTGTGAGCTGTAGGAAAATGATGCAGATGAAGGACCTGCAGGCGGAGGGATGGCGGTTCTGCTAACACGCTAACACGCTAACACGCTAACACGCTAACGTACCAGGGATTATGATGAGGTGGACGCTGCTGGACTTGTCGTTGAAGAGTCCGGGGACCTGGACTCTACAGTGATAGAACCCAGAGTCTGAGGGCCGAGAGGACAGGACGGACAGAGACAAGGACGGAGACATGGAGAACCTACGGAGGACCAGAGTTCAGGGTCAGGTTCTGAAGACTTCCACGTGTCCATGTCCAGGTGTACCTGGACCTCTCACCTGTAAGACCTCCTGTAGGTCACCTGGTCGCCCTTCGTGTTGATGACAGCATTGTGACAGTTGAAGAGCGACGGTTGGCCACGCCCCCAGCACACCTCCACCCCTTTCTGTGGCTCTACGTCCAAACGACAGGGCAGCATCACCCTCCGTCCGGCCACTCCCACCACCGTCTCCGTGGTGACGGCGGACACTGGAACAGGTCATGTAAATGAACCAGAGTATGGGCCGCACGCTGATCAGTTGACGTGGACCAGAACCGGTCGGTGTGGCCCAACAGGGCCATAACAACATGAGCTGTATCCTAAGTTCTACATGTGGGCCGGACCAGTGTCTTCTTCACTTTTCTGGACCGGACGTTGGTCAGGGAAGTTAGTCTGGACCAACTAGGTCTGGCCTAAAGAACACAGCCCACTGTCCACAAACTGGACCATCACAGTCCACTACTACTGACACCAGGTGTAAAGCTCTGTGACCTCTGTGACCTCTGTGACCTCTGTGACCAAAGGTCTGAGGTATGAATACCAGGAGCGTCATCATGGACAAATAAACCCAAATGTCAGGAGAGCCAATCAAAAAGAAGGAGGAATGAACTCACCTGTGAGGAGGACACGGAGGGAGGAGAGGGTGAGGAGGAGCAGAGACCACATGCTGCTGGAGTCCCTCCTGCAGGTGGACAAAGACGGACTGGACAGAGACGGACTGGACAAAGACGGACTGGACAAAGACAGTCTGGACAAAGACAGTCTGGACAAAGACGGTCTGGACAAAGACAGAGAACTCACTCCTGTCACTTCCTTCTGTTTTTCTTTAGGATATTTTTAGAATTTGGGGAAACTGGCCTCAAGTCTGTGACGACTCAGCTGTCTCTCTGTGCAGGCAAAGGGTACAGTGGTTTCGGGCGCCCTCTGCTGGTGACCATTTGAAGAACAGCTGCCATGTGAGTGAAAAGGAAATGGAGTTTAGTTATGGTGAAGAAAAGATGAAAAACGCAACGCAAACGCAACGCAAACGCAACGCAACGCAACGCAAACGACGGCGGAGAGTTTTGGTTTTGGTTTGTTTGGTTTGTTTGGTTTTGGTTTGTTTGTTTGTTTGGTTTTTGTTTGTTTGGTTTTTGTTAGTTTTTGAGACCCACACAGACACACACAAACACACACTTTGGTCTTACCTTGTGGGAGTCGAACCCACGATGTCTTGATTGCTGACACGTCGTCGTTGCCTCTTGACTATCTTCAGCGCTGGAGACACGAGGCAGAGATCCTGAGAATCTCAGGAGAGTTTTGACAAAGATGTTCTGATGGAGAACACCCTCCATCTCCATCACCCCTGAAGGTCCAGGACGGCCTCAGTCCATCTGGACTTTGTTGAAGGTTCTGTAGGAGAATCCACCTGAGCTCCAGTGTCTGGACCACACACTGACCTTCACCAGCCACTGAACACACACACCTGCCACCCGACCCTGTGTGTGGTCGAGTGTGTAAGACAACATCAACCCTGAACACAGGGTTGATGGTTCAAGTCCTTCGTCAAACTCTGCTTTGGCCAGAAAGTTTTTTTTTCAGAAACATCCAGTTCAAATCTTCAATAGTTATAAATTGTTCAACAAGAAATCGTGTTTGCTAAACTGCGCTGTTTCTAAGCTTTATATCAGAACATTTAAATGAGACTGCAATACAGCAGTGTGTCCACTAGAGGCCAGTGACACTGCAGCAAACAGACAGCTTCCCAAAGTAAAGGGAAAGATATTAGATTTTCTCCACGGACTTTGGTCTGAACTCTAAAACACTGACTGTTTCTAGATGTGAATTTTAAATCTGTAAAAGTCCATCGAGACCAAAAACCAAAAACCAAAGTGACGACTCGTGGTTTCACAGCCGGGTTTTGAAGCACTTCAGATCAAAGCTCCACTGATCCAGACTCTGTAAAACCCGTCACATAAATATTTGGAGGTTTAAAAACACGGAGCACTTACAGTAGTTAACGACGCTGTAAATCCTTCAGCACCGGGTCTGGATGAGACACGTGATGTCAGGATGATGTCACCGCGGTCAGGGGCAGGGAGCCCTCAGAGACATCAACTCTGCATTCTGATTGGTTCCTGTGTTTCTCCTGAGGTGACGCTAAAACGACCTAAAAGGCCAAACGAGCTCGTCGTCACTGCGGTTGTCAGAGACACTGAAATAATAGCTGACATTTCCCTTTAAAACTTTTCTGGCCTTATGGGGGTCAGGGGTCAGGGGTCACGTCCATGGCTGCGTTCAGGGTCATGGGAAGGAGCAGACGCTGCTTAATGCACTTAATTAATCATGTCAATATTTGTGAGACACAAGACTAAAAATGTAACGTCTGTGGAAGAAAAAACAACAGATGAAGATGAAGAAGAAAAAAAGAAAAGGAAACGAACAGAAAGAAGAAACAGGAGGAGGAGGAAGAGGAGGAGGAGGAAGAGGAGGAGTAACAGTGCAGAGGTGGAGACAGGACAGATGGATGTGGCAGACTTGGTCCACCTGCAGTACTGCAGTGATCCACTAGGTGGCTGCAGACCAGTGTTGGGGAATTATCCTTAAACCGTTTCTTGTTTAATAAATTCCAATGAAAATAGTTTTCATTCTTTGTTATTGAACTGACTGATGGTCTGACCTTTGACCTGTTTATAAATGTCCACAGCTGCTGAACAACATTTATCAGGACTATTTACAGCAGGGAATGTGTGTGTGTTTTTAATAGGCAGTGGAAACGATGGCGAACTTGAATCCAGTCATGTGATCCAGACCCAGGTGCTTCTGTCATCTGTCAGTGACAACAGGAAGTGATGTCAGTGCAGGTGCCGCCGCCCTGGTTTGTTAGTTTGTGCGAATGACATCGTGTTCATGGTTGAAAACAAACCGACAACTGCAGCGGTCGGTCCACGGACGGTCCACGGGTCAGGACTTGAACTGGGGAGGTGGACCCAGTGGGTTCTGTGAGCAGACCGGCCTCTGTGATTGGCTGCAGCTCTGACATCAGTGCATTCATCTGAAAATAGAAGTTGACCTTGAGTTTCTGAAAGTGAAGACCTGCGTCTGTGGAGAGCAGTGTCAGGTCTGGGCAGCTCACTGACCCACTGCACCACAGCAGGTGTCCTTGGAACTGGAACTGTTTTCAGAGAAAAAAGGAGAAAAAAGTTTTTTGAACCAAAATGAAAACATATTAAAACATAATAATGAGAAAATTAAAAAAAATTAAAAAGTCCCAAAAACTCTCTCTGTCTTTCTGTCTCTCTGTCTGTCTCTCTGTCTGTCTCTCTCTCTGTCTGTCCCTCTGTCTGTCACTCTGTCTGTCCCTCTGTCTGTCTCTCTGTCTGTCTCTCTGTCCCTCTCTCTGTCTCTCTCTGTCTGTCTCTCTCTTCCTCCATATAAGGACACGGATCTTCTGTCAGCGCCACTTCCTCTACACCCACCGAGGGGCGGGGCTGCGGAGTCTGCCGCCGAACACTGACGGAGAATGACGGAAGTTTCCGGACGGGGGCGGACACCGCCGGAGACACCCGACTTCTGCCGAAGCTTCCGCCGAGCCTCCACCTGCTGCTGCTGCTGCTGCTGCTGCTGCGGTCCGGGGCAGAACTGAGGCGGGGACAGAGACGGAGACAGTGGGGACTTTTTAAATCATTGTTTAAGCGTCTGTGAAGTTAATGAGCAGGTTTTAAAGACACGGAGCAGAAGAAGAACAAGAGGTGAGACAGCAAGAAGACACTGAGGAGACAGAAAGGACAGTGAAGACAAAGAAACTCCAAGAAGACAGGACTTACTGAAGGAGGCACGGAGAGACAAAGAAGAGGCGACATTTGTGACAACACAGAGACAGTAAGACAAGAGACTCAGAGAAGAGGAC
>NC_024325.1:16914848-16915264 GCF_000523025.1 Cynoglossus semilaevis
AGACACTGAGACAAAGTTAGGTGAGTGAAGACACCGAGGAGACATCTGTTGTCCTCCTTCAGCCAGCTCCTCGGAGAGCCATGACTTTCTGGAGCAACGACTCCTCCTCGGAGTTGTACCAGCAGCCACAGCTCCCTCTTGTGGCCACTGACCTCAGTTGGAACCTCAGCGTTGCCTCCCAGACCCGAGGTCTCGGACCCTCCACCGCTGCGGCCTCCTCGATAGACCCGCGGCGGGCGTTGGCGGTGGGCATCGTGCTGGCCTCCTTCATCTTGTTTGCCATTGTGGGCAACATGCTGGTGATCCTGGCTGTGGTCTGCAACCCACACCTGCGGACCCCGACCAACTACTTCATCATCAACCTGGCCATGGCCGACCTGCTGCTGGGGACCACCGTACCGCCCGCGTGCGCCCCC
>NC_024325.1:16917135-16922532 GCF_000523025.1 Cynoglossus semilaevis
CCCGAGGTCTCGCACCCTCCCCCGCTGCGGCCTCCTCGATAGACCCGCGGCGGGCGTTGGCGGTGGGCATCGTGCTGGCCTCCTTCATCTTGTTTGCCATTGTGGGCAACATGCTGGTGATCCTGGCTGTGGTCTGCAACCCACACCTGCGGACCCCGACCAACTACTTCATCATCAACCTGGCCATGGCCGACCTGCTGCTGGGAACCACCGTACTGCCCGTGTCCGCCACCCAGGAGGTCAGTCGTCCACTGTTAGCAGCAGCTGTTTGTTAGCGCTTCACTTTTTGAACTGTTGGTTCCCCTAGAGGCCGGGGCAGTAAACGCATCATTTCTACATAAACTGACGGGTGCTTTTTAAAACGGTTTTTGTTGCGCCCCCTACAGGTTTTGGATTACTGGGTGTTTGGTCAGGTCTTCTGTGACATCTGGGCAGCAGTGGACGTCCTGTGCTGCACTGCGTCCATCATGTCTCTGTGCGTCATCTCCATCGACCGCTACGTCGGTGTCAGATATCCGCTGCAGTACCCCACGATCGTCACACAGAAGAGGGCGCTGCTCGCAATGCTGTGCGTCTGGATCCTGTCCATCACTATCTCCATTGGGCCGCTGCTGGGCTGGAAACAGCCACCGTCACAGGTATGACCTCAGGGAGAGTGAAGGAGCGCCCCCTGCTGTCTGAGACACAATGACCAGCTTCCATTCACCATTTTAGGTGCTGTTCCACTACTGCCTCCTGTGGTCAGTCTGGTCAGCTGTTGTCCAGTGGTTGTTCACGTGTTTATCAGATTAGTTACGCCTCTTGTTAAACTTTTTCAGAGATTTGCAGATAGAGACGTCTCCGTCTGTCTGCGCCCTGATCTGCTGGGAACCACGACCTTCGACCTTTGATAGAGTCACAACAACAGCAGCGTCTTCATTCAAACAAAAAATGTCTGAAAACAACCAGACGTTTACAAATACAGCCTAAAGTTGACGCGGTGGAGGTTGACAATGAGACGAAAAGATTTCAAAACTAAAACGTCATTAAATGTTAAAAAACACTTTTTAAAAATCTAAAAAGGTCAAAGGTCAGTGAAGGTTTATCAAATTGATCAAACTGACATCACTGACAAAACCTCAGTGAGAATGTTACAGTGAAATTCTGATAGAAAGTATGGGTTTGACCTTGTGTTGACTGAATGGCTCCCCCTGCAGGACAACACCACCTGTCAGATCACAGAGGAGCCCTTCTACACCCTCTTCTCCTCCCTGGGCTCCTTCTACATCCCTCTGGCTGTCATCCTGGTCATGTACTGCCGCGTCTACATCGTGGCCAAACGCACCACCAGGAACTTGAAGGCCGGCGTGATGAAGCAGCCACTAGAGGACGCCAACGAGTTGACACTGCGCATACACTGCAGGAACCAGCAGGTCTGTCCAGGACGCAGCACGCTGGCCGTCAAACTGTTCAAGTTCTCCAGAGAAAAGAAGGCCGCCAAGACGCTGGGCGTGGTGGTGGGGATGTTCATCCTCTGCTGGCTGCCCTTCTTCCTGGTCCTGCCCATGGGTAGGTGGTTGAACCTGACACCTGAGACACCAAGATTAGACAAAAATATACAAGAAAATCAGTACGAGTTGCTGCCCCCTAGTGACTGGAGGCTTGTTATCGTTCAACAAATCAAAATTCCAACGTTGGTGTAATGTTTGCTCCACTGGGTACTCAGACTTTGTTTTTGTTTTCAGGTTCCTTCAACAGCGACCTTCGACCTCCAGAAACCTGCTTCAAGGTGATCTTCTGGTTAGGGTACTTCAACAGCTGCCTGAACCCCATCATCTACCCCTGCTACAGTCGCGAGTTCAAACAGGTACCGATTGACAACCAGTAAATAAATGTGCAGACGCTTTCTATCAAGATAAAAGTTCCAGGAACTATGTATATATTTTTTGGCTCCGAAAGCACTCACAGGAACCAGACATTAGTTCATAAACTGTGTTCCTGTCTCCATGGTAACTGACACATTAGTGGGAATACGTGTTTCTACTGCAACAACTAGTACCAGGAACCAGAAACAGTACCAGGAACATGCACGTAGATGAGTTGGAATCCAAGTGTGGACAGTTACTGGAACTCTCTGTGTGACTTCCTGTCTGCTCAGGCCTTCATCAGGATTCTGCGCTGCCGTTGGAAGAGGAAACCTCCCGGTTGGCAAGTGTACTATAACAACCGCTGCCAGCAGGGGTCCTTACTGAACGACAGTCAACAGACGCTGGCGTCGGTCAGCCCCGCTCCACGACGCCATCTCCTGGGCTCTGGGCTGCAGCTGCCAAAATGGCCCGCCCCTCCCTGCTCCTCTCAGCTCAACTTCCTGCCTGGCTCAGCTGACGGCTGTAGACCGGGCCAAGTGTCGCCGCCCACTGAGGGGGGGGACGTAGTCCACGGAGATGACGAACGGGTGGAGTCATGACAGAACTCGTCAACACCAGATCTGGGCCACACAACAATAATCTAACTCAACAGTCTTTTATCACAGCCCACATCACGATGTGGGTCACATCCCAGTCCAACTGAAATGAACCAACTGTGGATCATTGTCCCAAACAAACACGTGTGGTTTTTTGTGGACAAAACTCTGGACCAGACAGAGACAGAGTTAGGGTGAGGAGCAGTCGTCCAATCAGATCTTCACATCAATCATCAACATCCTGGTCCAAAAGAACCTGTTGTTAAATGGTTTTGTTTGTTTCCTGACATTTTTGTACTTTATTTACACCAAGAACTGTTGTTCTTTTACTGACCACAGACTGAATACACGTGAGTGATTAATACTGGACAGTATGACCACAGCAGCCTCTAGTGGAGGTCCACTGCAACTGCGCTGACTTCAAGGTTATTATTATTACTATTATTATTATAACTATCATTATTAATACTATTATTATTATAACTATTATTATTCTTTTTCTTTTTATTCTTATTATTTCTGCATCTTTTTACGTGATTTGCCTCGAACCTTCAGCCTGAGACATTTCCTCCTCAGTTCAACACTAACGAAACTGTTACGTGACCACAACAGTTTTTCCTTTTTGTTTTGTTCAGAGCTCTGACGTCATGCAAATATTACTGAACTTCACATGTACATTATAAATACGTTATTAAATGTCCTTGTTTTTATGAAAAAATAACTGGTTGCGTCATATTTACAATAAAAAAGAACATTCTGGAAGTTAGCGTTACGTCATAGTTAAAAGTGACTGAACGAAGAACTAATTTGTCTTTTCCAAAAGTCTCCAAAACAAATAGTTAAAGTAAAAGGCGTGACATAAAGACATGTGACAAGCAGCAGCCAATAGGACGTGGTTATGATCGTGTACATTAAAACGCACTTTTATAAATAAACAATTTTCATAAAAACTTCCACAGCCATTTTAAATATAAAACGAGCGCCAGATTTCGGCGGGGATTCATTTTTCAAAACGCCCGCCATTATTTAAAAGAGGGGCGTTCATAAGAATCACGTGACAAACAGAAACCAATGGCCATTGGAAAGAGCGCTGTCGTTTCTGATTGGATAGAAATACTTCAGCTCAACTGACCAATGAAAACCCAGCGGTGTGTCTTTATATTTACAGAGGCTCCACCGTTGACATCACAGTCGACTTCTCCTTCAGTTTTAAACAACGATCCTAAAGAAACATGTCTGGACGAGGAAAAGGAGCCGGAAAAGCCCGCGCTAAGGCCAAGACCCGCTCCTCCAGGGCAGGTCTTCAGTTCCCTGTGGGCCGTGTGCACAGGCTGCTCAGGAAGGGCAACTACGCCCAGCGTGTCGGTGCCGGAGCTCCGGTCTACCTGGCTGCCGTGCTCGAGTATCTGACCGCTGAGATCCTGGAGTTGGCCGGAAACGCCGCCCGCGACAACAAGAAGACCAGGATCATCCCTCGTCACCTGCAGCTGGCCGTCCGTAACGACGAGGAGCTCAACAAGCTGCTCGGTGGCGTCACCATCGCCCAGGGCGGAGTACTGCCCAACATCCAGGCTGTCCTGCTGCCCAAGAAGACCGAGAAGGCTGCCAAGGCCAAGTAGACCTGGACTCGAACCCTCAACCTCAACAACACAACGGCTCTTTTCAGAGCCACCAACCCTCAGTCTAAAGTTTACACCTCGTTGACCACCGACATAAAATGACCACCATGTTTAAAACATGTTCCTCAACATAAGGTTCTTGGACCAGCAGGGGGCACTGTCTACTCACCACCACTTAGCTCCCCGTCGTCCTGTTCTCTCAGCAGGTTCTGATGGTCACGGAGAGTTCTCTTCAGCTGTAGAAACAGTACCACGGTGTAGATGCTGTGACGTCATCAACCTCCCTGCTCCAGTCTGCTCAGTGTGGACCGGACCAGAACAGTACTGTGGTCCTTGGACCCTGTAGCATTTATTACCTCTGCCACCTGCTGACCAGGTGTATTCACTCAGTCAGATGACGGGGATTCCTTCTTCGTTTGGTGCCACACAGTGGACAGACCGGGGATAGCAGGCAGAGCAGTCACTGACAGGCTGTTGTTTTTTAACATGAATTTTTTTATACTCTTTATGGTATACAAAGGTTGTAAAAAACATAAAATGAAATAAAAAATATTTTAAAAAAAGTTACATTTACATATTAATGTCCAACAATCTATATTATATCTAATTATCTATAAAAACCTTTAACTCAGATACAGAAGTACTGTAGTTACTGTAAAGTAATAAATCTAATCTATATTATAATAATCTACATAATAACTCTCAACACATTAATGTTCTATGAAGACTGTGACTAAGATTTGTTTTTATCTTAAGGTTATACTAACTCACTGTAGTACTATAGAGTACTGTAGTTCTTTTGGAAGTAGTGGAGTGGTCCTTAAAAGGACCGTTGGTGGTGGTGGGGGGGGGTGAGGAGCAGGACAGTCTACTTGGAGCTGGTGTACTTGGTGACGGCCTTGGTTCCCTCGGACACGGCGTGCTTGGCCAACTCCCCGGGCAGCAGCAGACGGACAGCCGTCTGGATCTCCCTGGAAGTGATGGTGGAGCGTTTGTTGTACTGAGCCAGGCGGGAAGCTTCTCCAGCGATCCGCTCAAAGATGTCGCTGACGAAGGAGTTCATGATGCTCATGGCCTTGGAGGAGATGCCGGTGTCGGGGTGGACCTGCTTCAGGACCTTGTACACGTAGATGGCGTAGCTCTCCTTGCGGGTCTTTCTCCTCTTTTTGCCGCTCTTACTCACCGTCTTGCTGACGGCTTTCTTGGAGCCTTTCTTCGGCGCACTTTTGGCGGTTTGCTCGGGCATGACGACGGTTGGTGTCAATCAGCGGTGACTGCCGCTCACGGAGAGCCTGTATTTATACCGGCAGTATGGAAACAGGACTGTGCGATCCC
>NC_024325.1:16922791-16932486 GCF_000523025.1 Cynoglossus semilaevis
GCCCTAGTGGTCAACAGCAGACATTTGCAGTGTGTTAAAGAGCAGAGATGACGTGTTGTTCCTTTGACAGCCTGTAGGTGGCTCTTAAAAGAGCCGTTGGGTTGGAGTTGAGGGGGGGTGAACTCTACGCCCTCTCCCCGCGGATACGACGGGCCAGCTGGATGTCTTTGGGCATGATGGTGACTCTCTTGGCGTGGATGGCGCACAGGTTGGTGTCCTCGAACAGACCCACCAGGTAGGCCTCGCTGGCCTCCTGCAGAGCCATGACGGCGGAGCTCTGGAAGCGCAGGTCGGTCTTGAAGTCCTGGGCGATCTCCCTGACCAGGCGCTGGAAGGGCAGCTTGCGGATCAGCAGCTCCGTGGACTTCTGGTAGCGACGGATCTCACGCAGAGCCACGGTGCCGGGCCTGTACCGGTGGGGCTTCTTCACGCCGCCGGTGGCGGGGGCGCTCTTACGGGCTGCCTTGGTGGCCAGCTGCTTCCTGGGAGCCTTACCTCCGGTGGACTTACGGGCGGTCTGCTTCGTTCTGGCCATGGTTTCAGTGTATTTCTCTCTCTGTTCGACAGAAAAATAATGTTTCGTCGACGCCCCCCGTGCGGCTTTTATAGCGTCAGCGCAGACGCGGTTGATGACGCAGTACGAATGCTGCTGCCTGTGATTGGACAGCATACGATGACTTCGATGCTCCAACCCTAATGGAGAACATTGCCGCTGGTCATTGGCTCAAAAAGATTTAAAAAATACCCGCCCAAAGTTAGATGTGGCGCCTCCATTCTGCTCTCTTCTGATTGGTCAGACAGCTTGTGTCGTAAACGCTGAACAAAGCAGTTCAATAAAAATGTTGAACGAGTTTCCTGCAGCATTTTTAATCCAGTAAAATTCCCATTGTTTTCCAATTGTCTTTTTAATGTTTATTTGCTACACTTTATTTGTTTTACATTTGAAATGTGACTTTCCTGGTTAAAGAATTTAAATATACCATATTTTTTAATTATGTATGAATGAATATTGGAAACAAATACATGATTATTTTAAACTTAAATGAATTCATAATTAATATATTTTATCAACGTTGTTTTCAGATTTCTTTATTCACTGTAATTGTGACATCACCAAACGCTGACCATTAAAACTGTATGAAGTGAAACAGAAATAAATCACTGTCCAGGTTTGAATGGACGTCTATCATCAAAGGCAGAAGCCACTTTTTTTGGACTCCTTTGGTCCTTTGTAGTTCAGTGGAACAAAGGTGAGATCAGTAAAAGGTCATCGTGTTAAAAGCGAGCTAACGTCAGACACAGGTTTGACTTTCAGTCGACAACTTCTCCAGCTGAAAGTGCTGCGCTGGTTAAACACACACACATGTGACGACAAACATGGAGAACAAGTCTCTGTTTGGTGGTGGAACAGGTGACTCGTCCAAAAGTCGTTTTGTTTTAATAATAATTCTGTTTCCTGTTTCCTCTTAAAGCTGCTCTGTGTGGATTCACCACTCGTGAAATATTCAACTAAAAACTTTGGTCTTTGTTTTTACACAAATGAATGTGTATTCATTTCCCTCCAGGCAGCTTCTTTGGGTCGAGCACCTTTAACCAGCCGGGCGCCTCTTCTACCAGCACAGGACTTGGTTTTGGTGCAACAAGTGGAACATCCTGCAGCATTTTTGGAAACTCTGGGGGCAGCACCGTTACAGAACCGTTCTCTCAGCTGAGCAACACCTTCGGTGACAACAAACCCTCAACTCCTGGATGTGAGCATCTCCACCAATGACACTGTAATTCAGAGGAGTCGTGGTTACTGCGTGAATATGATCACGCAATCGTAAAATAATACAGACTTGTCCTTTAGCTTCTGTAGCTAACACCAACGTAGCTAATCACGCAATCGTAAAATAATTCAGACTTGTCCTTTAGCTTCTGTAGCTACTACATCTAACACTGACGTCACTGTACAACAGGTGCTGCAAAGTAGGAATGTACTAACTATTACTAATAATTACTAATTATTTATTTAACAAAAAACACAAATATTTTAGTTGATTTAAATATTTAAGGAGTTAAATGATACCAACACTCCAGATCATTTTGTGATAGCAAATTTAAACAACAACTTTAAGGATCAAACAAATGCAGTTTTTTTAAAAAGCCACTGTAGATAAAACTAGACGTTCAAGCTCTGGTTGAAAGTAAGAAGTTACAAAGTTCCTTCTGTGTTTCTGCCTTTGAGTTCTCACGTCTTTTTGAACCATCTCTGATGAGACGTTTGATCTGTTTTAGGTGTTCCAGCCGGTGGACCGAGCTTCTGTGGCGGTGCCGCCCCCGCCTTCCTCGTGGCCAGCCCCACCTTTGGTGGCTCTGGGGGATTGGCCACTCAACAATTTGGGACGACTTTCAAATACAACGTGAGTGGACACGGTTCACACTGCACCAGGGGAAAATGTTCTGGAGCCGTTCCCAACAAATCTGTCTTTAAAATCTTGCCTATTTTGTGAAGAGCAAAAGCAAAACACAAGTGGGTCTGGAACCGATCCAGAAGAAAACGTCAAAGTCTTCCCTCTGCTGTCACATGATGAACTTCAGGATTGACATACTTTGTGTTTGGTGTTGCCAAATGTCACCGTCTAAATGTCTCTCTGCAGGAGCTAGGACCCGGTGACTACCAGTCAGACAGGAAAGGCTCGACCAATCAGATGGCTGTAGGAACATACAGCGTGTTCGGTCCAGGCCCGTCCACCTCCGGCACCAACACCGACCCGTTTCACCCTACAGTCCCAGACAACAGTTTCCCCTTCGGCCAAAACAAAAGAACCCTGGAACCAAGTAGGTGTCAGTTCACAGTTCAGTCCACTTAGATGACTGGAATAACAACATGGAATAACAGTAGTGAGTGGAGGGGTGGAGGGGTGGGGCCGGGGCCGGGGTCTGTTTGTTTTTACTGGTGCTTGAACCCACTGGCAGCACATGACTGATGACTCTCCTCAGTGACTGTGGGTCGGTTCTGTTTGTTTAAGATCTGGGTTCATCCACTCTGAGCAGGAACCTGGTTTTCTTTGTGTCTCCAGTAAACACTCCGGGCTTCAACAATATCACGGGAAGTCTTTTTGGACAACAGGCCCAGCAGCACGGCAGCACCTTCAAGATGTTTGGTGAGACCACCAACACCAGCCTCTTCTCCAACAACACGGCGGGACAGAGCGACAGGAGCAGCATGGTGGGGCAACGGTGGAGAAGAGAGAGAAAAATGAGTGGATTCAGAGAGTGTAAATGAAGATGTTTGTATGTTCTACAGGGTTTCCTTGGAAACACAGCAGGGGCGTCGTCGGGCGGACTCTTTGGACACACCAACACTGCCACGGGGTTGTTTGGACAAACTAACTCTGAGTTTGGAGCCGTCGGACTGGGCACACAGGTACAACAGTGACACCTTCAAACATGTGGACGGGTCGTTTGTTCTGACTCTCTTACTCTAACTGCAGAGTTTCCCCACAACCACCTCCACCGTCACGGCCTCCTTTGGGAACTCTGTGGCCGTCCCATCATGCTTTGGTGCAGCTACCACCACTCCTTCTCTAAGTACTTCCCTGAACTCCTCGTCCACCGGAGGCACCAGCAGCACTTTTTCAGATTTTGGTGGGAACTGCAGCCTTGCGTCGCTGATCAGAACCAACGCCCCCGTCACTGCTCCGTCCCTGAGCTCAACCCTGACTCCATGTTATAGTGGAGCTGGGCTCATGGGAAACAAAGCTGCATTCACACCAGAAACAGGAAACAGCGCCTCCACAAGTACTACTAGTAAGACTTAGTGATGTCTGAGGACCACCTATTCTTACCAACTTTTATATATATATTAACAAAATGTCCATGTGGATAAATAAAGACCTGTACGTCTGTCTTGGTGCAGCAGCTGGAGTATCTGACTACAGGTCGGGCACAAAAAGACCAGAGATTGGACTGGGATCCCACTCTTCAGTGGGTAAGTCACTGTAAAATACAAAATGATATCAAGTAGAAATGTTCAGTGAAAACAACATCATCAACATATTTCAGAGGTGGGGGCCGGACAGACGTTCCCATGGGGGAACAACCACAACAAGCTGTTTGGAACAACTGGTACATTTGGAACCAGCAGCACCGGCCCTGGTGCTTCACATCAGCCTTTCCGTAAGTTTATCATCTTGGTCCTCCTGGTCCTGGTCCTGGTCCTCCTGGTCCTGGTCCTGGTCCTGGTCCTCCTGGTCCTGGTTCTCCTGGTCACTGTTTATCTGGTGCTTTGAATGTGCGTTCCCTTTTTTCCAGCTCTTGTTGATCCAAATGCAGTGGCTACCCAGAAGGCCATGCTCCAGGACATTCACAGCTACCTTACACTGACACCATACGGAGACTCATCACTGTTCAGAAATACACTACCTGACCTCAAGGGGGAGACTGGCCCTCAGCTGGTGAGGCCTGTCACTCGTCACTTTGTGCTTTTTTTCCCCTGACAACCAGTTGTTCAAACTTCCTTGTGTCCTTACAGCATGGGAAACCAGTCAATGCCTCTGTCCATCGTGGTCTGTACCACGCCCCCCCGCCTCCCATCAGAACCTGCCCCCAGGGCCCGTCGCCGTTCCGATCCTCTGAGTCACAGTTGCTGTTTTACCTGGATGACGATGAACCGTCGCTCAACAAAAGACCCTTCAGGTACCCAGGTACCTGTGGTCACCGCCTCCTGCTGTAGAACTGCCTCTGGGCTGGAGTTTGATGAAATGGTGATAACTGTGCACCTGTGTGTTTCCAGGCAAAGAAAAGACTAGAGGATTCAAGCAGTTTCCGGTGTTTACAGCCAAACTCCACAGGATCTTTCAGAAGCGCATCACAAAAATTGTGCTGAAGAAACAGAGCAATCCTGGACAGATCTGGAGGAACATCTTGATCACTCCCTGAGACCAGAGTGTGGACGGCTGCTGGGAAGACCGAATGACGTCAGCCTTTGACCAGGAGCCGCACCTCAACGTCTCACAAACTTTTATTTATTTATTTATTTATTTTTCTGTGGTTTTCACATGTAGACGTACCAGCAGTCAGCTATAAAGTATATGGTGGAGTTCGATTATAACATTTATAACCTATTGTTTTAAGGACGTAAAAAACATATCATGTAATTTGACGTTCATTTATTTAAAAAAAAAAACAAATGACAAAATGTCCTTATTGTGATATATTTGTTTCATTATTTATGTGGAGAATGTTACACTAGAAAGATAACGACCTACTGTAAAGTAGACGTTTAAAGTCCGTGAAGTAACACATGTCAACACAGCTCCTCGTTAGTATAGTGGTGAGTATCCCCGCCTGTCACGCGGGAGACCGGGGTTCAATTCCCCGACGGGGAGGATTTGTTTTTATCTCAGAGGAACTTTAAGGACGATTTTATCAACAAAACAACAACTCTGTGTGACGTTATTAGTGTTTATTGTTTTTTATTTTGTTAATAAAATGCTATTTTCTTACATGGTGCGCCATCGTGTCTTTGATGACCACGTCTACATCGGTCCAGATATGGAGGACACACTTATAAGAATAGAAACGGGACCTCGTGTCTCACAGCAGACTCTGTATCGAACAAACCAGCTTCTCTGTACAGACCACGTGACGTAAGTCCAGTAAATGTAGAGTTCAGTGGAGAAACAGTGTAACCCGGATGATAACTACAATACACACGCCGGTGAACGAAATGGGGTGCGCCACCCTGTGGCGCCAAGCTGTAATAACCCTGTGGCTGATTGCACTACCCAACGCTAAAGGACAGCTAACCGTTAGCCACACACTTAGCTGTAAAAAAAGTTAAATACTCAACACTTGTGAAGTGGTCGATTAAAATAACGTTTTTGTACAGCGTCATTTAAAATGTTCAAGGTTTCAAATCAAATCAAAGATGTAATGATACAGAGTTTCACAGCTGTTGAAGACGCTCAGAGCAGTTTTCTCCTGATTACGTCATGTTAAACGGTATTTAAGGCACATAATACTACAATGCTACAGGAGGCTAATGCTACATCGTGAAAAACTGTGTATTTATACTTTCTAATTCTCCCCAGTGAATAATTGGTGTAATCTCTGTGAACGTCAGTGTAGTGACCGTGACTTCACTGTAAAAATCCACGGTGGAGGAGAGTTGTTATTATTCCAACTGGACTTCAGTCTGAGCACAGACACAGGGACAGAAAAGACTGGGCGACACTGCACCCTAGCGGCAACACTTCTACATTTGGAGTTCATTACTGTATGAAAGTGAATTAGAAAGTGAATTATTTGTCACTGTGACATGGCACACCACTGCACCACTGCACCACTGCACACAACCAAATGTGACCCCTGCTTTTAACCCATCACCACAGCCAGCAGGGGGCAGTGTGTGGGGACGGTGCCCGGAGCACCTCAGTGGTAACTTAACCTCTGAGCCATAAACTGTATCTTAAGTTCAAGTTGTGTTTGTTTGTATTTAACAATATACCTTTTTGTATATTTAAGTGAGACTGCATGTTGTGTTTGAACAGAGAAACAACAACAACAACAACAACAACAACAACATGATGTTGGAGTTCTCATGAGATTGAACTGATCATCACAGCAGTAACAGCAGTAACAGTAACAGCAGTAACAGCAGTAACAGTAACAACAGCAGCAGTAACAGCAGCAACAACAGCAGCAGCAGTAACAGTAACAGCAGCAGAAACAGCAGCAGTAACAGCAGCAGTAACAGCAGCAGCAACAATAACAACAGCAGTAACAGCAGTAACAGTAACAGCAGTAACAGTAACAGCAGCAGTAACAATAACAGCAGCAGTAACAGCAGCAGTAACAGTAACAGCAGTAACAGTAACAACAGCAGCAGTAACAGCAGCAACAACAGCAGCAGCAGTAACAGTAACAGCAGCAGAAACAGCAGCAGTAACAGCAGCAGTAACAACAGCAGCAGCAGCAGTAACAGCAGTAACAGCAACAGCAGCAGTAACAGCAGCAGCAGCAGCAGTAACAGCAGTAACAGCAACAGCAGCAGTAACAGCAGCAGCAGCAACAACAACAGCAGCAGTAACAGCAGCAGCAGCAGCAGTAACAGTAACAGCAGCAGTAACAGTAACAGCAGCACTCAGTCTTCACAGTAGATTCAGATTCCAGTTCAAACAGGTGTAAATGACCATGTTAAATGTTGTGATGTAAATGTTTACATCACAACATTCTTCTTCTACAGTCAAACTGGTCAATAACAGACTGTCACTGACGGTAACTGACAGTTGGTGAATGAGCACAACTACAACAGTATCTATAGAAGTCTTTGTTATTTATTTACATGAAAAGATGTACTTGACAAAAGAGGGAAAAAAACAGAAAATATTTCTTTATGAATTCCCTGAAACATGTTCTGGTACCAATGTTTGTCCAGAGGCTGGTCCTTCAGAACCAGCTTTTATATGTTGAGCTGCAGTGAAGTTAAAGTATGGCTGATGTTAGTGACGTCCACGTCCATGTGAGTTATTGTTACATCCAAAGAACCAAGGACCGCTACGGTTCGGTTCGGTACATGACGCCGTCAGCCCAGCTCAGACTTCAGACAAACACGACTTTTATAACGAGAACAACGTACGTGAAAAGTGGATGTGAACGGTTGTTTTATGCCTACTCCGTGGACAGGTACGTCACATGACGCTGACGCACGGAGCCGTCGCCCAGCGTCCGTGTGTTTTACACCCATGACAAACGATTCCTTTTTCGACTTTAAACGTTAAACACCGGGAGACATTTGACTTGGACTTTGTCGACGTGTGTCTCTGTTCACCGGACAATCACCGCCGTATTTCACACGACGTGTTTATGTCCGCTTTATGTGACAAAACGTGTCGAAAAGCACCACCGTCGTGTCCGCGGCGGCGCTTCTTCATGATGGTTTAGCGCTTCTTCCAGGATAATTCACAAGTCCCGGGCCTCGAACGTGAGTCCGATGCTTAGAGGACAGTGGTCACCAGTGACGGGGACAACAGCCGTGGGCACGACTGAGTGTCTGAGGGAGATTTTGAGGAGAAAATGTTGAAGAGAAAACACAACTGTCGCCACAGCGGAGGAAATGGCCGCGTTGCTTCTCCACGGTTCTCATCCTCTCTATAAGTCCCGCCTCCTGCGCCGAGAGAAACAAACTCAGAACTGACTCTGAACGAACACCTGACGGAAAATGGCAGAAGAAGTCGCTGCAGCAGCACCGGCCGTCCAGGCCAAAGCCGCCAAGTCTCCCAAGAAGAAGAGGGCCGCCCCAAAGAAGAGCAAGGATGCGGGATCCAGCCTCCCAAAGATGGTCGTGGCCGCCGTGGCTGAGTCCAAAGAGCGGAAGGGCCAGTCCATCTCCGGCCTGAAGAAGATTCTGGCCGATAAAGGAGTGAACGTCAGCAAGGACAACAAGCGCATCAACCGCTGTGTGAAGAATTTGGTGATCAGCGGAGTCCTGACCCAGACCAAAGGCATCGGGGCGTCCGGCTCGGTCAAGATCGCCAAGAAGGAGCCGACGGCGGCGAAGCCCGCGAAGAAGCCAGCGAAGAAAGCCGCCGGTCAAACTAAGGCGAAGAAGCCCGCGGCGGCGGCGGCCAAGAAAACTGCAGCGGCTAAAAAGTCCGCCCCGGCCAAGAAGCCCGCCGCTGCCAAGAAGCCCGCGGCGGCCAAGAAGGCAGCGACGCCCAAAAAGTCACCCAAGAAGGCCGTGGCCAAGAAGCCCGCGAAGAAGGCAGCGACCCCCAAGAAGTCTCCCAAAAAGGCTGCACCCAAGAAAACAAAGGCCGCGGTCAAGAAAACTGCGGCGAAGAAATCTCCAGCAAAGAAGTCTGCAGCCAAGAAGAGCAAGAAGTAGACGAGCTGACCCCCCCACACCCCCCCTCGGCTGACCGCTGTCAAACAACGGCTCTTTTAAGAGCCACCACTTCGACCACTTCAAAACAACAGAACCTCAAAAAAAAAATTCGATCAAACCTGACTAGTTGTACATTAGTAAACTGTTGGTTAATGATCGTTAATAGTTGTGACGTCACCTTAATATCAACGACTACAGTTGGTCCAGGCTGCACCAGGTCACGTCATCAGTGAAGGTCCATTATTACCCCCCCCCACACACACACACTGTAGGAACAGAGGACATTAATATAATAATGACATAATAATAACAGAAGTACTGGAGAATAATTCTGCTTCAGTGTTCGTTTAATTTGTATTTAATTTATTTATTAATTTGGTATTAATTAATCAGTAATTAATTAATTGAATTTCTTCCACACAGATCAATCTGAACATTATTGTCACATATTTGTCAGATTTTATTATTCAATTTTCACTGATAATAATAATCACTTTATATTTATATATATATATATCTCAATATAATAATTGTCCCTCCTTTTCCCTCTCGTTTGAAACATTCCCGCTTCAATGTATGATTGGTCGATTTCAAATTTCTAAACCAGTTCAGAATCGGGTTTCAACCCGCCCCGCGATGACGTCATCGCCTCCACGGCCTTTATAAACCCGGTGTCTGTGACTGGGACTCATGTTCGTGTTCGCTGACTTTTTCGACTGTTCACTGAAACCATGGCCAGAACGAAGCAGACCGCCCGTAAGTCCACCGGAGGTAAGGCTCCCAGGAAGGAGCTGGCCACCAAGGCAGCCCGGAACAGCGCACC
>NC_024325.1:16933215-16940412 GCF_000523025.1 Cynoglossus semilaevis
GGGATCGCACAGTCCTGTTTCCATACTGCCGGTATAAATACAGGCTCTCCGTGAGCGGCAGTCACCGCTGATTGACACCAACCGTCGTCATGCCCGAGCAAACCGCCAAAAGTGCGCCGAAGAAAGGCTCCAAGAAAGCCGTCAGCAAGACGGTGAGTAAGAGCGGCAAAAAGAGGAGAAAGACCCGCAAGGAGAGCTACGCCATCTACGTGTACAAGGTCCTGAAGCAGGTCCACCCCGACACCGGCATCTCCTCCAAGGCCATGAGCATCATGAACTCCTTCGTCAGCGACATCTTTGAGCGGATCGCTGGAGAAGCTTCCCGCCTGGCTCAGTACAACAAACGCTCCACCATCACTTCCAGGGAGATCCAGACGGCTGTCCGTCTGCTGCTGCCCGGGGAGTTGGCCAAGCACGCCGTGTCCGAGGGAACCAAGGCCGTCACCAAGTACACCAGCTCCAAGTAGACTGTCCTGCTCCTCACCCCCCCACAGCCCCCACCAACGGTCCTTTTAAGGACCACTCCACTACTTCCAAAAGAACTACAGTACTCCTGTAGAAACCTCAACTATTACAGTATTTTACTACACAATTATACAAGTATAACCTTAAGACAACAATGATCAGTCACAGTCTACATTACTGTGCTGAGTGTTAGTATGTGGATTAATACTATATATTAGATATAATGTCAGATATGTAGAAACTTTAGTTTTCTTTATTCTCTGGTTAAATCCATTCATTGACAGGTAAATAAACAACAGTAGGTGGGACTTCAGGTCTGATGAACCAATCCTGACCCAGTGTCCATGCATCTATATATTTGAATGTGACTTTTTAACATGAAGTAAATGATGAAATGATAAAGGACTGGACTCAGGTACCGATCTCTGAATCAACAACACCGTCAAAAAGAACGGAACTAGAAGTAAACTAGAACTAGTTTATTGTTTATCAAGAATTAACTAGTCTGGGGGTAAATTGCTCATTTGTTTCTTTATCAACTGTCTAAACACAGCTCCTCGTTAGTATAGTGGTGAGTATCCCCGCCTGTCACGCGGGAGACCGGGGTTCAATTCCCCGACGTTTCAAGCATTTCATTGCATTGTAGACTGTAGACCGTAGACTGTAGACCCTGTGTTGACATTCAAAAAAACCCGCTCTGTTTGAAATGTCAACACCCTGTTGATTGGACGAGTCAGAGCAGGTTAACCAATCAGTAAGCAGTGCTGCTGTATATAGAAAGGCACCGGCGGTAGCCCACAGTATTCTCCCAAAACATTAGAATCAGTCTACAACATGTCTGGACGAGGAAAAGGAGCCGGAAAAGCCCGCGCTAAGGCCAAGACCCGCTCCTCCAGGGCCGGTCTTCAGTTCCCTGTGGGCCGTGTGCACAGGCTGCTCAGGAAGGGCAACTACGCCCAGCGTGTCGGTGCCGGAGCTCCGGTCTACCTGGCTGCCGTGCTCGAGTATCTGACCGCTGAGATCCTGGAGTTGGCCGGAAACGCCGCCCGCGACAACAAGAAGACCAGGATCATCCCTCGTCACCTGCAGCTGGCCGTCCGTAACGACGAGGAGCTCAACAAGCTGCTCGGTGGCGTCACCATCGCCCAGGGCGGAGTACTGCCCAACATCCAGGCTGTCCTGCTGCCCAAGAAGACCGAGAAGGCTGCCAAGGCCAAGTATTCGAACCTGGGGCCTTCCGTCTTCCAAAGTCCGCTTCCTTTACCACTAGGCCACCACTGCCTCGTCACCATCATGTAGTAGTTACTGTGTAAAGACTTCTCTTCAACATCAGACCAAGTATTTCTGAAGTTCCAGACAGTGTTGAATTAGTCTTTAACTCTTGGTTGTCTTTAACAGAAATACATGAACAATAGTTACTGCTAGACAGACAGATAAACAGACAGACGGCACTTTATTAATCACTGACAATAGAAGGACACTGAACAGAGGGTTAGTAGGTTAGTGGAGGTAGATGGTGTTAGTAGTTTTAGTATTAGTAGATTAGTAGCTCATTGTTGCTGTGAATGGTGTTGATTACAATCTCAATTATTATTTATATTTCATATTCATGGCTCTTTTCAGAGCCACCAAACCTCAGTCTAAAGTTTACACCTCGTTGACCACCGACACGTTTAAAACATGTTCCTCAACATAAGGTTCTACAAAGGTTTTAAATACTGCTGTCAAACCTGTACCAACAGTACCACGGTGTAGATGCTGTGACGTCATCAACCTCCCTGCTCCAGTCTGCTCAGTGTGGACCGGACCAGAGCAGTACTGTGGTCCACTGTGGTCCGTGGACCCTGTAGCATTTATTACCTCTGCCACCTGCTGACCAGGTGTATTCACTCAGTCAGATGACGGGGATTCCTTCTTCGTTTGGTGCCACACAGTGGACAGACCGGGGATAGCAGGCAGAGCAGTCACTGACAGGCTGTTGTTTTTTTTCTTTATTGTATAAAAAAAATAAAGAGGATACAACGAACTGTGACCTCTGTTAATATCCCTCAGTGGTGACTCGTATTAGAGACGACTTTATAACTGCTGATATACTTGTTCACAGCATCTTTATAATTATACAAGCCATAGAGATAATGTGGTAAACATACATAATAATAATAAATTTTATTTAAAAAGCGCCTTTCAGGACACTTTACATAAAATAAAATAAAAACAGATAATAATTTAAAACAGGGCACAGAAACATGTTTAAAATCAGTGATAAACAAAAGCACAGAGGAGGGAGGTTAGAGGGAGTATGCTGTCCAGAACAGGTGAGTTTTGATTTTGGTTTCTGTTTGATTATGGATGGCCATGAAGGTGAACAGGAGAAGTTTGTAATTATATTAATTAATTATATATATGTATATTATATATACATATATTATACTAATTTAATTCAGAATAATAATAGTATATAATAATAGTCAGTAATCAACAGCACACACCATCAAATCACATATATTGTAACTATGACGAGTTTCAATCCCGTCACCAGTGAACGTTGTCTTTAAGATCAGAGTGGGGGGGGCTCTTAAAAGAGCCGTTGGGTCATGTTAGAGTCTGGTACCGTGTTTAACCGCCGAACCCGTACAGAGTTCGGCCCTGCCTCTTCAGAGCGTAGACCACGTCCATGGCGGTCACGGTCTTCCTCTTGGCGTGCTCGGTGTAGGTGACGGCGTCACGGATCACGTTCTCCAGGAACACCTTGAGGACACCGCGGGTCTCCTCGTAGATCAGGCCGGAGATTCGCTTCACGCCGCCGCGCCGAGCCAGACGTCGGATGGCGGGCTTGGTGATGCCCTGGATGTTGTCACGGAGAACTTTACGGTGACGCTTGGCGCCTCCTTTCCCGAGTCCTTTTCCTCCTTTGCCTCTTCCGCTCATGTTGACCAGTTGTGGGTGTTCGACGATAATGCCGCTCCACGGCGGGACGCTGACATATATAGTCGTTCCGCGGACGTGTTAGAGAGCGGATGCCCTGGTGTTGACGTCAGTCGGTTCACAGCCAGCTCCCGCGTTTCTGTCAGTCTTCAGTCAGAGCTGCACGCGTTCGACCCCGATGACGAGGAAACTGTATCCAATCACAGCAGAGAACTACATTTTGAATCTTGGCGGGTTTTTTCAAATCCATTAGTCTCAACATCACATCCATATAATTATAAATATACATAAACACACCAGAGATAATGTACTAAGTCAACATACAAACACACACATACAAACACACACACACACATATATATATATATAATGGTATAATTGAAATATAAATAATAATTGAGAATAATTGAGATTGCAATCAACACCATTCACAGCAACAATGAGCTACTAATCTACTAATACTAAAACTACTAACACCATCTACCTCCACTAACCTACTAACCCTCTGTTCAGTGTCCTTCTATTGTCAGTGATTAATAAAGTGCCGTCTGTCTGTTTATCTGTCTGTCTAGCAGTAACTATTGTTCATGTATTTCTATTAAAGACAACCAAGAGTTAAAGACTAATTCAACACTGTCTGGAACTTCAGAAATACTTGGTCTGATGTTGAAGAGAAGTCTTTACACAGTAACTACTACATGATGGTGACGTTGAGGAAAGGCTTGACTTGTGTTCTGAGGTTTGGTGGCTCTGAAAAGAGCCGTTGTGTTGTGGAGGTTGAGGGTTCGAGTCCAGGTCTACTTGGCCTTGGCAGCCTTCTCGGTCTTCTTGGGCAGCAGGACAGCCTGGATGTTGGGCAGTACTCCGCCCTGGGCGATGGTGACGCCACCGAGCAGCTTGTTGAGCTCCTCGTCGTTACGGACGGCCAGCTGCAGGTGACGAGGGATGATCCTGGTCTTCTTGTTGTCGCGGGCGGCGTTTCCGGCCAACTCCAGGATCTCAGCGGTCAGATACTCGAGCACGGCAGCCAGGTAGACCGGAGCTCCGGCACCGACACGCTGGGCGTAGTTGCCCTTCCTGAGCAGCCTGTGCACACGGCCCACAGGGAACTGAAGACCGGCCCTGGAGGAGCGGGTCTTGGCCTTAGCGCGGGCTTTTCCGGCTCCTTTTCCTCGTCCAGACATGTTTCAGTTTGTCAGTAGAAACTGAGAGAAGAAATCAACTACTGAGACTTGGCGCACCGACATCACTCTTTATTATCATTGTGCTGAGTGGCCATTGGTCAATGTGAGCGGCCATACTGTTATCCAATCAGAGAGAAGTAGTTACATTTGAATCTTGGCGGGTTTCAGCAAGAAACTGATTCAGCCTCAGTGAAGGGCAGTTTTATTTAAATAAATTAAGTTCCCTGATAAAAAATAATGTTAGTTAAATAAATCTTACATTTAAATTATTAATATTATCTTATTAATAATAGGAGAGCACTTAATTAAAGCCAGTGAACTCTGTTGACATTTACTTCAGTATTTAAGTGACATTAAGAGGAAACTGTTTGAGTCAGGAGAAGAATCCACAAATGTCAACAACAGTACTTGACAGTGTACAGGTGGACGTCCAGGTGAGGACACTTTGACTGTGTCTCACCTGTGTCTCCTGGTGATTGGGAATTCAGATAATTAGTTCTCCAAGGATGAACCAGTGCAGGAGAGGAAACACTTCCTGGAACGACACTGTCCCTGGTCCCTGGTCCCTGGTCCCTGGAGGCTGGTACTAGAAAGTGTTCTGGAAAAAGACACACTCTGACACCTGCTCCTCCTGGTTCTTGGAAGTTCAGTTCCTGGTACTGTTTGTAGTCACGTGTACTGAAACAAACTCCTTCTGATTCTTTTCCTCAAATCTGACAATTCTGTTGCAGTGGACAAACAGTTCCTGCTACTAAAGAACCTTTCCTACAGTGGAGTCACTCATGAGCAAACCAGTAGGAGGCGCTCCTTCTCTATCAGTTAGACAATAATTTCCAGCTCTGATTAAAATAAATCCTTTAATGTGTTTGCAAATGTCAGCAAATACACGATATATTTAAAGAATAAAGATAAGAAATGTAACAGACAAAAAATATTAAAAATGTTTTTGTTCACATGAAATAATCGGTGTTTGTAACTTTCTCCTTGTCGCATTAAAATAAATTAAATTCACAGTAGTTTTTCTTTGTCTTCATTGATGGTTGATTTGATGTCTCTTTGTCGTCAGTCTACGTTAGTCTGTGTAGACTGTTCTGTCAACGTCCCTCAGATACCACAGGTTTTGAAATGTCTCAGGAGACAGCAGCGCTAACAATGTCCACTTCCTGCATGGGTGGTCTTCTTCAGCTGATGATGAAGACTCGGGGTCCGTCCTCTCTCATCGGAGGAAGACTCTCTATCACCATGTTGTCCATAAGTTCATATTTGTCCTCTTTCTTGTATCTCCTTTCCTTGTTGACTCCTTGTTGTCGTCCTACATTAGCTGTCTCCTCTGTAGGCCCCTCCCCCTCTGGGGGCTTGGTCAGCTGACTGGTCAGCTGACTGGTCAGCTGCTTCATTGTCACCTGCAACACAAGACGTCACCAGAGAACGTTTGAGAAAAACAAAACAAAACCCAAACCTCTTCTCTCACATTAAAGTCCAGATAGAAAACCAGTGATTTTGGCTCACGAGGACACAGGAGTTGTTGGTCCACTACTGCCCCCTATGGTCATCTGTAGCGTTGTTATTGGGACGCTTATCAAAGGTAAATTAAATCTACTCCAGTTTGTGTTTACGACGCAGACTTTTCAACAGTGAACTCTCTTTTTCATTTTTTAAATGAAATTAAAAACAGTCAACTGGGAAGAGAAGCTACGTCACTACCTGCAGCTCTTTGAAAAGGTGGAGCATGGCCACGCCCACCACGATGACCGAGAAGGCGCCCACTATGGTGACCACGTCCACAGCCGCCATGCTCCTCCACTCCTGGAAGAGGATGATGGAGGTGGAGAGGACGACGGAGGTGAAGAGGACGTAGTAGATGGGGTAAACAAGCAGAGTGTTGAAGGTGTCCAGAGACTTGTTCAGGTAGTTCACCTGTGGACGCACCACCGCACCACCGCACCACCGCACCACCGCACAGAGACAACAGACAAGTGTTAGCTATGTTGCCTGGTAGCTTGCGGGCTAACACTTAGCTTCATGATGGTACGATCACAGTTTAAAGAGCAGTGATTTTTTTACCTGTGTTACTATGGAAACAAGGAGCGTGACCAGAAAGATCCAGCTGAGAGGGTGAGCGAGCACTGAAATGTCATAAAGGACTAGAGAGAGAGAGAGAGAGAGAGAGAGAGAGAGAGAGAGAGACATCAGGTCTTCAGTTGTTTGTCGGTCAAATATCACGATACAAAAACAAGAAGCAGAAGAAGAGTTCAGAACATCCACTCTGGGTGACATCACTTCCTCTTTCACTCACCCGTGTTGATGACGATGGCGAGGCCTTTCACCGAGGACACGGTGAAGGCTCCCAGCAGCGAGCAGACGCTGATGTAGACCAGGATGTTGGAGCCGCCAAAACGAGGCGAGAAATAAAAGATGAGCGCCACGCAGAGGAGCAGGACGACGGAGACGTAGACCAGAAAACCTGAAGGGGGCGCAGTCACCGTCAGCTACTACTGTACAGGGCTAACGGATACACGGGAGTACTAGTCTCACTAGTCTCACTAGTCTCACTAGTAACTCTAGTCTCACTAGTCACTCTAGTCTCACTAGTCTCACTAGTCACTCTAGTCTCACTAGTCTC
>NC_024325.1:16940647-16945178 GCF_000523025.1 Cynoglossus semilaevis
ATCTAGTCACTCTAGTCTCACTAGTCTCAGACTTTATTCTACCCCTGTGGTATAAGATTAAGGCTTTAATGACTTCCAAAAGACCAGGTCATTTCCTCTCTGTACTTCCTGGTGCTCTGAGCAGTGTGCGTTGGACTTGGACTTTCCCCGCAGCACTTACTCTGCTTGGCCCCAGCTGGAATATTCCCAGGGGAGAAGGCCTCCACGAGTAAGAGTAAAAGCCAAAGACTTGGAGCTCTCAGACAGAGCCAACCATCAGGCTGTGGCCCTGATCTAATCTGTGCCGGGCAAGAAAACCCAGCAGGGTCCCTTCTCTCACCTGGTTCCAACATCTTATGGGTCATCTCCTGTAGTGATGTCACTTCCTGCTCCTCAGGGGCGTGGATGACCAGCAGGATGCTCCCCAACACACAGAGCAAACAGCCAAGTTTCCCAACCACATTGAGTACCTCCCCCAACAGGTAGGAGGAGAGAAGTGCACTGAAAGGTAGAAAATGAAATAAAATCACCGTGACAAAGAGACGAGACGATACAGGAGCAACAATACGACGTATTGTCATATATTGCAAATACTACAGTCACTGTGTAATTGATTTTTTCGACCTTTGACCTCCATGACTTTCGGGGTTTTTGTGCCTGACCTCCGACCTCTGAACTCACCTGATGATGACGCTCAGAGCGCCGAGCGGGGTCACCAGTGTGGCCGGGGCAAACATGTAGGCCACAAAGTTACAGACCTCTCCTGCCCCCACTGCACACACACACACACACACACACACACACACGGAGGATATTTTCAAAATAAAGTCTCACAATTTTTACTAATTCCTCAGATCATAAAAGTCTTACTTGTTAACAGCCCCCCCCACCACAGCCAGTCCTTCAGGTAACCGTGACCTCCATCACCTACACACACACACACACACACACACACACAGTCGACATCACAGCTATCACAGCCATGAGAGCGCCCCCTGTTGCTAGAAACAACCGGGCCCCTCAGGCCGACCCAGTTAGCGTCTCTGATGTCATTCACATTTCAGCCAGTCACGTTCATCTACAGAAGAACTCACCTGCTCGGGTCTGACCGGCACTAGCCAATCGGAGGAGAGCTTTCTTCTTCAAAATGACACTGGAACCAATCAGAAAGGCCGACAGTACGGCCAGAGTCAGACCGGACCAGTGGTTGTAGGAGGCGTTGACAACTGGAGACAAACCACAGACGGTCAGAGAGTGTGTGTGTGTGTGTGTGTGTGTGAGAGAGAGAGAGAGAGAGAGAGGTTTGAACCTGTCATGTGACTGCTGTCGTTCAGGTGTGCGTCCACTTCTGTTCCATTTCCAGTGATCAGACACAGAACTGCAGAACCAGAGCGGCACCACAGCTTCACCAGAGAACCTGAAACAGAACCAGAACCAGAACCAGCTCCTCCTTCACTGATGTTCAGGACTTTTTGTAATTCTAAAATATATCTTTTACTCAGGGTTCTAAGAAAATCTCCATCCACTGAAGTCTCTCCTGATCCCAGATCAATCTCCTCAGTCATTGATCAGTTATTGATTTCTTTCTCCCCAATTCCCAGTCCAATATTCCTGGTGTTGGTTCATGTTCTTGTTCTTTTCTTTTTCTCTAAAGTGCAGTGACGACAGCTGCACTTTACACAACTTAGTCAGGAATTTCAGCTGTGACAAAAAGATGAAGAAAAAGTAGTTCCCGAAAAGTTCATTGTTTGATTTGTTCACTGGACTTTCTGGTTGAACCACTGCTCTGTTTACACTGTCAACACTGAGGTCTGTGTGTGTGTGTGTGTGTGTGTGTGTGTGTGTGTGTGCACAGACAGACACAGTCACAGAAAACACTGTTTGTTTTTCTAAATGCTCTGAGAACGAACGCTGATCAAAAAGTTCAAACTCAGCCAAACATGGATGTGAGCTTTTCTTCCTCCCACCGTTGATGACATCACTAAACGTGTCACATGTTTCATCTCAGGGACTTTTATTTCATTAAAAATATAATTTATTATTAAAAACATTAAAAAAAACATTTCCAAACAAATATAATAAAATTAACGTTTACAGTTTTAAATGAAATATTTTTAATTGAATTGAAAAAGAAATTTCAATTGTATTTAAAATAAAACTAAACAAAGAAGTCATTGTAAATCAATGCACAACATTTTAATAAAATAAAATAAATAAAAATAACGCGGACCAACTCGTGTAAGTCATTGTAAATCAATGCACAACTTTTTAATAAAATAAAAATAACGCGGACCAACTCGTGAAGAAATTAAGAAAATAATAAGTAAAAAACCTTCAGTTCAACAAACCAAATTAGACACTAACTCGAGGACAACAGTTACAGACGTAATCTGCTAAGACAATAACGATTTACGGCAGAACTCATTATTACTTCGTTTATTTTAAATAAAATGTTTTTGAAATAAAAGCCCAGCGTCTTCTCTTCACCAACGTTATCTTTGACTTTCTAGTTCCTTCTAAAATGTGACGTAACTTTAATTGAAGAAACAAAAAAGTAAAAATAAAATCGAAAAGATTATTTTTTTCTTACCCACGTCGCAGGTGTTGTTCGTTGGGTGAACGTCTCTCATGGTGACGTAAAATCGTGGTTTCTTTAAAACTAAAACTTTTAATTAAAAATAAAACTAGTTTTCTTTTATCTAATTTACGTCCGTGTTTCATGGGAACAAAAAACAGGTCAACAACACCGCTGCTGCTGCTGCTGCTGCTGCTTCTTTACAGTCAGTGTAGCGGACAACTGGAGCCGGAAGTGACGCACAGAGGAGCAACAGGTAAACACGGCAACAATAGACCACGCCTCCACAGGTGACACAGACTATCCTGCCCCCAAATTTTATTTTATTTTATTTTATTTTATAAAAGATAATGTATTATTTATTTTTACTTTTTTTAGTCTAAAGCTCATCTCAGTCGAGTTATTAAACTATTCAAAATAATTGAACCTGTGACAAAACACAAATTCATTTTTGATTTAAGGCCAGATTGTAGATTTTAGTTTTATTTTGAAGCTGATGACGTCAGAGGTGTTCCGCTTCACATACCACTGAGTGCTCAGTACATTAGTGTCCAGCAGAGGGCAGTGTCATATCAAAAAACACACCAAGAGACTTTTTTTTTTTTTACTCATTCAGAAAAGTTTATTTTCTAGCAAAAATAATTTGCTTCATTTTTCTCAGCACTTCGGCACTTTCCGTCAGCAGTGTCGGTCATTTCCGGGGCCGGACGGGGGCAGACGTTGGGCAACCGAGTCCCACGGGACCAGGCCTCTCAGTTGCAGTAGTTCTGCAGATCGGGGACGCTGCAGCGGTTGTGGCAGCACTGTTCCACGATGCCTCGCTTCACCAACATCTCCATCTGGTCCTTGAAGGCATATTCAGCCACCTCGTTGTCGCCACCTGCCGTGGCTCCGCCCACTTTAGGAGCAAGGAAACCTGGAAGGATGACGTCATGATGAGCGCCCTCAAAAACCTGAACCTCAACCGCAATTGTAACGTGTTTGGCTTTGAATGCTTTACTGTGTTGCATTCAAAGGCCTGCAGGTGTCGCTCTTACCCAGCAGAGGCTCCACGTCTCTCTTGGGGTTGTAGAAGAAGCCTCTGTCCCCACAGACCAGGTAGAGGGCATCGACCAGGTGAGAGCCGCACAGGTGCTGAGCCACAGGCTGAGAGCCCGACAACGACACGGCCACTAGGAGGAGCAGAGAGACAGTCTGGAGCCACAGCGCCGCCATGTTTGGAAAGCTGCAATTACACACAAACACACATTCATTTAGGCTTGAAGTTTAGTGTGAAGGTGGAGCTCATTCACACACTGATCGGAACGATTTAAAGGAATATTCTACCAAACTATTGTGATCCACTACTGCCCCCCGTGGTCAGTTTGTGTCATTGGAAAAATCTCAAATATGTATATTTATGGAACAAGCTTTAGAAAAATAAATAAAACAAACAAAAAAAATTCTTCATCAAGGAAACAACTTCATCAACCAGCTGACGACGCTCGCCCCGGGCGTCTGGACGAGAGGAACCCAGAGCAGGTGAAGACTGGACCGGGGCGGTGCTGGTGGTCTCTGGTCTCTGGTCTCTGGTCTCTGCCAAAACTGAAGGTCACTGAAAAGGAGTGAGAAAAAGAAAGGAGGCGTCGGGTGAAGGAGCGGAGTTACCTGAAGAGCTGAAGGAGGTGAGTCTACGACGACAAGGAGGAGCAGAAGGAGCTGAGAGGAGGTTGGTGTGAGGAAGAGCTGAGGGTCTGCTCTGGATTTATACAGAATCACCCCCCCCCCCCCCCCCCCCACAACCCCCCCCCCTCCCCCCCACTGATTGACTTGAATCACTTAGTAAAACACACAGAGCTGATGAGGCGTCATGATCTGATCAGCACTCAGAGGAGGATCGTCAGTCAGGTGGAAATCTGCTGAGTCCACGGACCACCGGGGGCGGGGGGGCTGAGGGTCCACGGACCACCGGGGGGGGGGAGGGTCCACGGACCACCG
>NC_024325.1:16945275-16947916 GCF_000523025.1 Cynoglossus semilaevis
GGAGCCTGAACAGAACCAACAGTTCCAACAGTTCCAACAGTTCTGCTGTGAGAACTGTTTTTATGCGAGTGGATCAGTTTGACCTCCTGACCTCAGGCACCAGAACCAACCAACCCACCAACCCAAACACCCACTCTCCCAGAGCCAGGACCAGGGAGGACAGGAACGAGGTGGTCAAAGCTGCAGCCCCTGAGAGGTCCAGTGTATCAGTACATCTGACACACACACACACACACACACACACGGTTCTGCTGACTCGTCTCTTCTGGTCTGTTTGTCTCCATCAGTGGAAAAACTAAAGTGAGTCCGACAGAGGTGTCGCCATGACGACGGTTGACGACGGAAAAGACACTTCACCAAAATCACTTCTGAGAATTACTACTCTGAAAAAAACATAAAGGGGGCCGGGGGGGTGGGGGGGGTGTATGGAGGAGGAGGAGGAGGAGGAGGAGGATCAAAGAGGGTGAGAGGATCAAAGACGTTTACACAACAACAGAAATATATTTTTTACTGAGAAAATGTTTTATTTTAGTGGAAAAAAGTGAATTCATTGAAACTTTCTCTATAAAGACTCTCAGGGTCAGGGTCAGGGTCAGGGTCAGGGTCAGGGTCAGGGTTAGCCCCCCATCACTGTACCACCCCTCCCCCCTCCTTCTTGAGAAAACTTCATGTCCAGTTTCCTGACGGAACTTTTCAACCCTGTAATCCCCTCGGTTTCCACTGGGTGTCAGTGTAGTGCCGGGAACTGAATTCTGTCTGTGAGGGAAAAAGAAGCTTTATGAAAAAAACCTCACGTTATACTGTAGGTGGCGCTGTGCCAGCCTTGTGTTAAACCCCGGGATTGACGAGTTACAAACTAACAGATTAGAGGAGTGTCAGCTGTTTGACCTCTGACCCCACAGAGGATTACAGTCTGCTGTCAATCATGGACAGAGAGGAGCTGACGTGATTGGCTGCCAGGAAACAGGAAACACACAATTGTTAATTATGATGTTTCCTTAATCTGCTCCACAGCTAATCTGAGATTATTGTCCCAGGAAGTTCACCTCCTTCTCATTTCCTTTTCTCCTCCGTCCTGAATCATCTGTGTGTGTGTGTGTGTGTGTGTGTGTGTGTGTTTTCAACTTTAAATGAGTTTATAACTGAATCATAAACTTCAAGGCTGGACCACAGTGACCTCCTCACGCTGCACCTCTAACTCCTCCTCCTCTTCTCCTCCCACTCATCTCCTCCCCCCACCCCCCTGCCCCCCCCAAAGCATTTCTCCACATGAATCCTCGTCCTCCTCCACAGCTCGTCGACTAATGAGGTGTTACGTGATTTTCTGTCCCCCCTCAGGAGGAACAAACTGTTCAATAAGAGCGCCCCCCAGGGCCCAAAGAGAGCAGCAGGAGAACGAGCTAATGGAGAGAAACTAGAACACAAAGATGAGGGGATAGGGTTAGGGTTAGGGTTGGGGTTAGGGTTAGGTTTAGGATTAGGGTTAGGGCAGGACTGGGGGGAAGGAATATAAAGTAAGAGAAAGAGAAAAATATTTTTGTCATTTATGTTTTTCGTTTTGTCTGTCGTCCAATCAGGACGTCCATCATCGTTCATCGACGACTGAGAGAACGACGAGGAAACAGAAGAAAGTTTCAGTGGTTTTTATTTTTTTTAATAATCAAATCGTTAAAATGCACGACAGAAGAGAAGACGTGTCCACATCACATCGGAGGTTTCATTACAGAGGAACGGTTTCCACGGTAACCAACAGTCAACAGTCAAGGACTCATCGTACAAACGTGACTTTGTGATGTTTGTATAAAAAAGTTCTGCCGTCGGTCATCAGCCCTGGACATCCGGGTCGGATGTCGCAGCTCCTGATGAACGTCCGCTGCTTCAGGGTGTGGTTCAAAGATGGCCGCCGCCGCACAAGCTAAGTGTTCATGGCTAACAAACAGTAGCATTCTGATACAGTGTGGGCTACAATCTACAACAAACCGGATCTGAAGTTTGGCCTCGTGGCAAAACCGATGTGGCCCACGAATTATCATGCCTAATATTTTTCGTGGCCTACAACTTGTGGCTCTCAAACAGTTGAATGCTGGGTCACAAACGTGGGTCACAACAGACACCCTAATGGGCGGGAGGAATGTAGGCAACAGCCCACATCTGATACAGTATGTGAGCTGTGGCCCAAACGACACAAGCTAAATCATTTGGCCCACATTTAAATGTGGGCGAGGCCTAAACCAAAACCCTGGATTGGACCAGCGTCCACTTCTCCAGATCGTTAGTGACTTTATTTCATGGAAACAGAACCGAACTCAGTGACTTTGTAGAACAGCAGCGTTTCTGTCACGATGCGTTCAGGTGCGGTCTGTTCTTCTTCTGTCTCGTCCACAGTCTCGGCCTTTTTGTCCAAAGTTTGATATTTGTCCACACAGACAGACAGACAGACTGACAGACAGACATTTAGAGGGGAGTGCTCCGTCCAATCAGGAGTGTCGGGCAGGGTCACATGCCCGTGGACCCCAGCCCCAGGCCGGCCGTCTTGCTCATGCAGGGTAAACCCTGGGCTCCAGATTTAGGGAAGTCATGTGACATCACACGTCCGTTTTCTCCTCCCAGTCCCGACGCCCCTCCTCCTCCACACCCCCCC
>NC_024325.1:16948397-16949833 GCF_000523025.1 Cynoglossus semilaevis
TGAGGGGGGGCAGGGGGGGTGAGGGAATATAAAGTAAGAGAAAGAGAAAAATATTTTTGTCATTTATGTTTTTCGTTTTGTCTGTCGTCCAATCAGGACGTCCATCATCGTTCATCGACGACTGAGAGAACGACGAGGAAACAGAAGAAAGTTTCAGTGGTTTTTATTTTTTTTAATAATCAAATCGTTAAAATGCACGACAGAAGAGAAGACGTGTCCACATCACATCGGAGGTTTCATTACAGAGGAACGGTTTCCACGGTAACCAACAGTCAACAGTCAAGGACTCATCGTACAAACGTGACTTTGTGATGTTTGTATAAAAAAGTTCTGCCGTCGGTCATCAGCCCTGGACATCCGGGTCGGATGTCGCAGCTCCTGATGAACGTCCGCTGCTTCAGGGTGTGGTTCAAAGATGGCCGCCGCCGCACAAGCTAAGTGTTCATGGCTAACAAACAGTAGCATTCTGATACAGTGTGGGCTACAATCTACAACAAACCGGATCTGAAGTTTGGCCTCGTGGCAAAACCGATGTGGCCCACGAATTATCATGCCTAATATTTTTCGTGGCCTACAACTTGTGGCTCTCAAACAGTTGAATGCTGGGTCACAAACGTGGGTCACAACAGACACCCTAATGGGCGGGAGGAATGTAGGCAACAGCCCACATCTGATACAGTATGTGAGCTGTGGCCCAAACGACACAAGCTAAATCATTTGGCCCACATTTAAATGTGGGCGAGGCCTAAACCAAAACCCTGGATTGGACCAGCGTCCACTTCTCCAGATCGTTAGTGACTTTATTTCATGGAAACAGAACCGAACTCAGTGACTTTGTAGAACAGCAGCGTTTCTGTCACGATGCGTTCAGGTGCGGTCTGTTCTTCTTCTGTCTCGTCCACAGTCTCGGCCTTTTTGTCCAAAGTTTGATATTTGTCCACACAGACAGACAGACAGACTGACAGACAGACATTTAGAGGGGAGTGCTCCGTCCAATCAGGAGTGTCGGGCAGGGTCACATGCCCGTGGACCCCAGCCCCAGGCCGGCCGTCTTGCTCATGCAGGGTAAACCCTGGGCTCCAGATTTAGGGAAGTCATGTGACATCACACGTCCGTTTTCTCCTCCCAGTCCCGACGCCCCTCCTCCTCCAAACCCCCCCGGAGCTGCCGGGCCACTGACTCCTCTCCTGACTCCTCCTCCACCCTCTCCCGCCGCCGTCCCACCAAAACTGGTGCTCCTCATGGCAGCGTCGATGAGCTCCTGCAGGAGGACATCAGAAATGGCTGGAGTTTAGATTTTACCTGAAGGTTACAGCGAGGTCTGGCACTACGGCACCACCTGGTGGTTTAAACCGGAAAATCACAGGTGAATCTGGAAAACAAACACAGAGAGAACGCAGAACCGCCGCCGCCGTTGTCTCCGGGGCGGGCGCGAG
>NC_024325.1:16951106-16953252 GCF_000523025.1 Cynoglossus semilaevis
CCCCCCCGGAGCTGCCGGGCCACTGACTCCTCTCCTGACTCCTCCTCCACCCTCTCCCGCCGCCGTCCCACCAAAACTGGTGCTCCTCATGGCAGCGTCGATGAGCTCCTGCAGGAGGACATCAGAAATGGCTGGAGTTTAGATTTTACCTGAAGGTTACAGCGAGGTCTGGCACTACGGCACCACCTGGTGGTTTAAACCGGAAAATCACAGGTGAATCTGGAAAACAAACACAGAGAGAACGCAGAACCGCCGCCGCCGTTCTCTCTGGGGTGGACGAGCGGCTCGTTTACTGAGGAAATGTCTGGAGGTCAAAAGGTCATCAGCCCCCGCTGCTTCGCTGCCGTCAGAGATATAATAACCTGGGGATTAATCTGGCCCAATCTGCCCGACGACTGTCGATGCCATCGAACACCGAGGCGGAGGCGGAGCCACAGACGCCCGGGAACAGGAAATTAACTCTGATTCCCATCGTTACTCCCAGTGCGAGGAGGAAGACGCCGACAGAGACGCAGCGTCGGAGAGATGAAGCTAAAGATTCAAATCAACGAGCTAACGTCGGGAAACCACGAAAAAACTGAAATGAATCGACTTTTCATTTCATTAACAAAATCGTCATCAAATCAAATATAAACCAAAGAAATATTTTTATATAAATATAAAGCGGTTCCTGTGCCTCATGGAACCGATTACTGCCATGAATTGATTATAGTCGTCGACGGTTGACGTTGACCGTTAATGACTAATTAATGACCACTGGTGTAGAAGGTCCAGCCCACATTCTTCTGGGCTGCACAAAACTGTCTGGTCCACATTCGGTATCTGGACAGTGACTGAAGCTCTTTGTCGCCCCCTGCAGCCTCACAGTTCAAACATCAGAGGTCAGCTGATGGTCAATCATTGATCTGGTATCGACTGGTTCTGTCTGTCTGTGCTGCAGCACTGACGTCTCCTCTGACTGATGTAACACTCGGCCTGTGCTGTGTGTGTGTGTGTGTGTGTGTGTGTGTGTTAAGGTTTGCTCCCCGAGGTTCTCCCGGTCCGGACTCGGCCCGTGTTCGTGGACGACTCACCTTCATCCTCTTGGACTCGATGCGTGACTTGTAGCAGAACTCGACCAGAGCCACCAGCATGGCCAGGCCCAGTCCTCCAATCAGAATGTAGAAGACTCCAGCCACGTTGCTCAGACTGAGCGCGCTCGTCTTGTCCTGTCAGCACAAAGGGGCGGAGTTAGCCACAACCAATCGTGGTGGCGTTTGGGTTTTTTTTTTTTTGTGCAGTTAAAGTGTAAATGTCATCTTTAGTTTTTCAGGCTGTGACTTAGAGGCAACAGGAACAGCTGAGGCTGATTGGATAAAAGAGCCCAGTGTTCTGTCTATGACGACAACAGTCAATAAAGGATTTAAAGCAGGTACTGCGTGATGATGTCTCTGCGTGGGTCAAACTGTGACCCCGGACCACTGAGCGGTCCGTCACATCACCAGAGAACCGGACTGAACCGCATCAGAGATTTTGAACTGTTGCCTTAAATCACAGCACGTGACGTTCAGAACTCAAACATGCAACGACACTCAAAGACACAGAGGAGAAAGAAACGTCTCTGCAGGGGGCGCTCTAATATAAAAACAGTATATTATCATCTGTCCTCCTTCAAAGTCCACTTTTTTTTCAACATTAAACTTTTCTTATTCTTGGTTAGTTCTAGTAACTAGTAACCAGACTACAGTGTGAGCAGGTGTTCAAACCAGCAGGGGGGGCTAAAGCTCCGCAGTCAGTTAAGTTACGTTTATTTTGTTTTGGTCTGACTGCGGCCGTTCTGACCACAGGAGGATCGATCGACGGTGGACGAATCCTAACGAGGAGCTACAGAAACGTGGTTGGTCAGCGTTAAAGACCCCGACCCGTCACGGTTCAGGTCACGGTTCAGGTCTAAGACAGAGAGGGATGGAGGATCGGGATCAGGGACAAACCAACACATGACGTTGGGACTGAGGCCGCAGCGACCTCACCCACTGACCTTTCTGCCGGAGTCCTTGTGTCCGCACTCGCCCTTGTCATACCACCACTTGTTTTTCAACTTGTCTAAGACGGCCTGTTCATTGAGCTTCAGTACGGCTAGGTTTACCAGGATTCTTCCCAGGGAACC
>NC_024325.1:16953317-16964204 GCF_000523025.1 Cynoglossus semilaevis
ATAACATTATGCACCTCCATGTTATCTTATGTTATTCTTCAGCGTGTTCAGCAGACAGTGGCGTTAGCGCTACGAGCTACAGGAAACACTTCAGCAACAAAAGTGGAACCAAACACAGATGGAACACAGAGAAAAAAAAAATCAAAGCATCAAAGTGATATGTGTTAATACTCCATATCGCTCTCGCTAGCCTGACTCCCTGGGTGCGAGATGTGTATTACGATATCACTTTGGGGAAACCGGCAAGAGCTAGAAAAAAAAAAGTTAAAAAAAGAAAAAAGGAAAAAGGAAACACTCCGGGATCAGATTATAATCAGTTCCAGGTCTCGGACCACGTGGTCTGTGCTCCACTAGGACTGACCACTCTGTGGACCGGGCACCACGGGTTTAGAGAAACACATAATCGAGTTAATGTGGAATCAAACCCACAACCTCCAGGTCTACGGTCTGTGGTGTTCTTGACGTAGTCCGGTTCTCTGTGGTGTGGGCCACATTTCTGGGTTTCATCGGTTTCTGTTAATCTGTGTGGAACAGTCGGCATCGAGACCAACGTTAAAATCAGAATAACGTACGTTAAATCGTACGTTGAGTCGTACGTTGAATCGTACGTTCGTTAAATCTGTGACATCACTGTCGTGTCTCCCGGAGTGTTAATATTTAAAACAATTTTAAACGTTTGGAGAGAAACTCTGTGGTTGTTGCCGGTTCCCCCGCCTGGTTAGCCAATGCCTGTCGTTACCCGTTGGGGTTTACGGCGATCTGACCTTGGCGTCCCCTCCCCCGAGGCCGCACTCGCCCTTGTCATACCACCATCTGTTTTTCAATTTGTCCAACAGTCCCTGCTCGTTCAGTTTTAACACGGCCAAGTTAACGTGGTTTCTACAGGGGGCGACAGTGACAGTGAGAGTTAGCGAGTCCTGGTCCTGGTCCTGGTCCTGGTCCTGGTCCTGGTCCTGGTCCTGGACCATCTGCTCCTGCTCTTCTTCAACCCAGACCAGTTTTAACACATCACAGCTGCTGCTTTTAGTCCAGAACAGGAACTCATCGGTTCTTTAGAACCGACTGTCACAGACAGAACTGTAGACAGTGGAGAACTTCTGGAACCTTCTTTCTCCTAACACAGATTGAGGAGCAGGTTTGGTTTAAACTCTGGGCCGCGGCACAGTTCACTGGGTGAACCAGAAAAGTGTTATTTTGGTCTGGCTTGAAAAACGGACTGGACTCTGGGAGAAAACTGGACCTGGATTCATTCTCATTCCTCTGATCGATGAAGGAGAAAGAAGAACCATGAGGACGGACAGAATCACAAGCACAGATTAAATCAGTTCTGATCAGAGCTGGAACTTTTCTTCTTCTGTGGTTTCTTCTTCATGAACAAAATGAACACATATAAAATCAAAGGAAAAGATCAAAGAAATAATAATCAGTATGATCAGAGATGAATCAGCCGTCAGAACAACAACAGTAACAGTAACAGCAGTAACAGCAGCAGCAGTAACAGCAGTAACAGTAACAACAGCAGTAACAGTAACAGCAGCAGCAGCAGCAGCAGCAGCAGCAGCAGCAGTAACAGCAGCAGTAACAGTAACAGCAGCAGCATTTTCTTATAAAACCCATAAAAAGTATAAATACCAAAAACAGGAAGTTCCTGTTCCTCCTTCTGTTTTGGATCTTTTTAAGTTCTTCCTTGGAAAATATCTTTTTATTTTTCTTTAACTGTTTGATTTTGTCCTGTCGTTCCTGTCGTTACCACTGATTTTCTCACTTCCCTCTGACATTTCCAGGTATTTTTCACTGCAGTACTGTCGCCTTAAATAAAGTGTGTTGTTGTTGTGTCATATTTTAGAGATTTATTTATCAATTGTCTGTGAAATACTGCAGGTCGAAACTGAATTCAGCGTTTGATTCTCAGTTAAAAAGCTGCTGATGTTAATGTGACTTTTGACGTGGTCCCAGAGTCAGCAGCAGGAAACAAAGATTCTCTGTCACCGATTTTGTTCCTCTAATTGTTCCTTTGACTCTGGGACGGTGGTGAAGCGGTGAAGTGCTGACGTGACGCTGAAACAATAGGAAGTGACATCACTGAGATGTTTCTGTGATGAAGAACAGCTGACAAACGGATGCTGCCGTCAGGTGAGGCCTCGGCTGATTGGACGCTCTTATCTTTTATCGTGCAGTGTAGAGTGAAGAACTACCAAAGCCAACCAGTAGGAGGCAGTATATGAGCTGCCCGTGAAGTTGAAGCCAACGTCAAATATGTTAAGAGTAAAAAAGGTCTGGACTGTCAGGCTCCAGATTCGCTGTGATTCACTGTGATTCACTGTGATTCACTGTGATTCACTGTGATTCACTGTGATTCACTGTGATTCACTGTGATTCACTCTGATTCACTGTGATTCACTGCACAAATCATGATGTTAAGATTGGGGTTTTTTTTCAAGTTTCACCTGACAGCAGTAACAGCAGCAATAACAGTAACAGTAACAGTAACAGTAACAGCAGCAGCAGCAGGAACAGCAGTAACAGCAGCAGCAGTAACAGTAACAGCAGTAACAGCAGCAATAACAGTAACAGTAACAGTAACAGTAACAGTAACAGTAACAGCAGCAGCAGCAGTAACAGCAGTAACAGCAGCAGTAACACAGACAGGCAGACGTGCAGTCAGACAGGAACAACAAACCAGGACAACAGATAAGAAACGGGCCGTGAGGACGGGGGCCACAGAGGCAGACACAGACTGACCAGGACAGAAGAAGAGAGACAGACAGGACAGACAGAGAGACAGACAGGACAGACAGAGAGACAGACAGGGACAGGACAGACATACAGACACACGGTGAACAAGTGGGAAAACCCAAACTAACACGTGTCCTGTCAGGTTCAGATTAAATCAACGTTTATTGACAGTGAATTTACAGCTGTGGTTTATTGTGGAAGACATTCAAACAAACAAACACAAACACAAACACTAACATAAACATAAACATAAACATAAACACAAACATAAACATAAACATAAACATAAACACAAACACAAACATAAACATAAACACAAACATAAACATAAACACAAACATAAACATAAACATAAACATAAACACAAACATAAACACAAACACAGACATAAACATAAACATAAACACAAACACAAACATAAACATAAACACAAACATAAACATAAACATAAACACACATACATGTAAAGACCTGTAGGTGGCAGGACCGTGCACAGGAACAGACAGAACACACACCAACATGGACGCCACACCGACCACTTCCTGTTTGGTTGGCCTCACCTGAGCGACGAGCCTTTGGGCGTGGCCACTCCGTAGCCCTTGGAGTCCAGGTTCCCGCCCACCTTCATGGTGTCGCAGGGCTTCCTCTGCTCGATGTACTCGTTCATGGTGGACTCCAGCAGGTAGGCGTACTTCCCTTTAGACTTCCTGACGCGGGCCACGCCCTCGTCTGTGTTCCTGACAAACACAGACGGGTCGGTGCTGCGCATGTACGACCACATTTTTTCAAACACTGCGATCTTTGACCTCTGGTGGCAGAAAACCAAAACGTTACACGTCACTCGTCCACGCCATAAGTGATGGAGTGAAGTTGGAAACGCCAGTCCAATCTTTACTCACGCTGAAGAACTCTTTTGTGGAGCCGCCCTCCAGAGTTCCGTAGGAGATCTCCGTCTGCTTGGCCAGATCTTCTGCTCCCTCTATCGGAGACACCATCCTCTCCACGGTCAGAAAGGCCGCCAGATTGGCCGTGTAGGATGAGATGATGATCAGCGTGAAGAACCACCAAACTCCTCCCACAATGCGACCGGAAAGTGACCTGTGGGAGGAGTTTCACACAGCAGTAATCTCAGTCTGAGGAAACGCCACGACTGTGGACGGAACTCGGTTTGATTCTGAACACCAACAACGCAACCTCAAAAATACTGTAAATCTTTAGATACATTTTTACAATTTTAGAATCTGGACGCAGATGACACCATCTTGTCCTTTAAACATAATCACAGATGTTCTTGATGAACGTATACGCAGATGACATCGTTATCGTTAAGGTCAGAGTACTGCACCGTGGGGAAATGTCACAGCCCTGCTGCATGAAAGCCCCGAGAGAAAACCACAGAGAGTTAAAGATGCTAAAATCGTTAGTGTGTTCCGGGGCGTCTTTCTCCTTCTGCTGGTTCTGGTTCTGGTTCTGGTTCTGGTAGAACCCTGTCAAAGAAAATCCATCAGAATGAGCAGTGAACAGGTCAAGAACGACAGCGCTGTCGATGACCGCGATGATGTCACACCTGGAGACTGAGGAGGATCAGACGCTGACGTTGGCAGTGCCTGCCTAAAATCAGAGGAGGACGGGCTTTCATCTTCATCATCAGACTCCTCCCCCTCATATTCGTACGGACTGAATCGACTCACCTGAAACCATGGAAAAAAAAAAGGTTTCACTTCCTCAGACAATGTGGGAGAGCATTAGTTCAAACACCAAAAACAGCCGTGTGACCCACTTAGCTAACATGTTAGCTAGCTAACATGTAGCTAGCTAACATGTAGCTAGCTAAAATAAGAGACTAAAAAATGTTCGACCTGGAGCTGCTTAAAATCAGACAAAAAAAAACGTTGAAAATAAGTTTGTGGGAACAGCACAACGCTGACTCCGATGTAGGCGAAAACGATGCACATCCAGATCTCGTAGGCCAGAGGGTCCAGGAAGGAGAAGACGCCGGGCTTGGACTTGGTGGGTTTCTTGATCATGATGGAGATGCCCAGAGACATGAAGGGTTTGGTGAAGTCGATCACCTTCTCACGAACCAGGGTGATGGTGAGAGGAGCCACCGCCATGTCTGCCTTCTGGACACACACAAAACACACACACACACACACACACACAGAGGTGAAAGAACCGTTCAGTTCTGTCCTGGACTAAATGTTCTAAGGGGGGGGGGGAGTTTATCGATGTCTGACTATGATGTAATCAACAAATCAAATGTTTTTGTTAAAATCAATCAGATTTGGTCTAATTTTACAGTTAGCTACAGTTAGCTTTCATTTAGCTCCCCTATTGCTAGACGTTGAGATGAACTGAACATATTTTTCAGCTGTGTTTGGCTTCATCTATGATGAAATATATGCAGCAGCAGCAGCAGCAGCAGCTGCAGCTGCTTTCAAACTAAAAGAACTGTGAGTGTACGCTGTCGACGAGTTTTTTTTTTTTTGTTTTGCTTGTGTTGCTGATGAAACCCGACGGACGAGGGTGAGGTTCTGCCTTCTCACCCCGTACACCAGCTCTCCCACCATGCCGTTCCACATCTTGGACTCCAGGTCCCTGGAACCGTATTTGCCGTCGCTCACCAGCTCCAGACGATACGACAGGCCCAAGTGTTTGGCGATCTCCGCGGCTAGTTCGGCGCAGTAACCTTCGTATCGGTCGTTTCCAACAAACTGTTCGTGGTTCTTCTTCAGCATCATGTACGGCGCCTCCTGTTCCACAAAACGGTCAACGTCATCACAGCATGAAGACGACACACACTGACCACAGGGGGGCAGCAGTACAGAGCTGTGGTGACTTGTACCAGTTTATATTTACTGGTTTGTACAAAAATACACAGATGGAGAATATTGATGCAGTATCAGGAAACCAAATACTGCAGTATTTCAGTGTACGGATATTTTCCCAAAACACTTTGACAGACAGGAAGTACAGCGTGTATTACGTTTGTACAAAAATACACTGATGGAGAATATTGATGCAGTATCAGGAAACCAAATACTGCAGTATTTCAGTGTACGGATATTTTCCCAAAACACTTTGACAGACAGGAAGTACAGCGTGTATTACCAGGATGGTGGTGATGACGTAGGTCTTGTTCTGCAGACCGTAGACGTACTCCTCCACCTTGGGTTTGTAGACCGCCGTCTTCACGAACTCTCGTCTTTCGTTCCAGTAGCCGATCTGAACACAGAACACCGTCACGTTACCGTCACGTTAGCTTCACCTTGGAGCTTAATGTTTCGCTGTGCTGGTACACTGCTGCCCCCAGTGGTCAATTTGTGTCACTACTCTGTGACCTTCAGTCTGAACAGCAGTGGTTCTGAAACGAAGCCAACATCGGCCTCAACTCTTATGGGTTCAATGCCCCGGGTTTGGACCACAGGATGTTCTGCAGGTCCTGGACCAGAACAAACACCAGTGTGACCAGCAGCAGCAGCAGCAGCAACAGCAGCAGCAGCCGCAGCAGCAGCAGCCGCAGCAGCAGCAGCCGCAGCAGCAGCAGCCGCAGCAGCAGCAGCAACAGCAGCAGTAACAGCAGCAACAGCAGCAGTAACAGCAGCAGCGACATCAGCAGCAGCAGCAGCAACAGCAGCAGTAACAGCAGCAGTAACAGCAGTAACAGTAACAGCAGTAGCAGCAGTAACAGCAGTAGCAGCAGTAACAGCAGCAACAGCAGCAGTAACAGCAGCAGTAACAGCAGTAACAGTAACAGCAGTAGCAGCAGTAACAGCAGTAACAGCAGCAACAGCAGCAGTAACAGCAGTAGCAGCAGTAACAGCAGTAACAGTAACAGCAGTAGCAGCAGTAACAGCAGCAACAGCAGCAGTAACAGCAGCAGCGACATCAGCAGCAGCAGCAGCAACAGCAGCAGCAGCAGCACCAGCAGCACCAGCAGTAACAGCAGCAGGAACAGCAGCAGGAACAGCAGCCGCAGCAGCAGCAGCAACAGCAGCAGCAGCCGCAGCAGCAGCAGCCGCAGCAGCAGCAGCCGCAGCAGCAGCAGCAACAGCAGCAGTAACAGCAGCAGGAACAGCAGCCGCAGCAGCAGCAGCAACAGCAGCAGTAACAGCAGCAACAGCAGCAGCAGCAGGAACAGCAGCCGCAGCAGCAGCAGCAACAGCAGCAGCAGCAGTGACAGTACTGTACCTTCCTCGGTCCACTGTGCGTGAGCTCCATCACAGTCAGAGTGAAGTTGGTTCGATGCCCTCTGTCGTCAAACTGAACGTTTCCTGTCAGTCCCTGGAAACGCACCTGTAAAAACCCAAACCCAAACATGTTAAATACTAACAAAGTTCAAAGTTCAAAGTTCAACCAGCCGACCCTCTGCTGTTCTCCACCTGTTGTAGCGCCCTCTGGATGTCGATGCCCTGCCCCCAGGGGGCAGGAGGGTTGGCCAGACACTCTCCGGCGTTTCCACGTCGAGAAATGTCGATCCTCTGCCACCGCAGGCTCTGGAAGGCCGTTGCCATGGCGACGACCCCGTCGTAGGTCAGCGCTCCGGTGTACTGAGCACAGGAGAGGAAGTTTGAAGTATTCACCAGTATTCTTCACGCAGTATTACCACTGACAAACACTGGTGTGACGGTGGACCAACCCTGAGTCTCCTCCGGCTCAGCTTCAGGTCTTTGTTGTCAAAGTCCAGCCAGTCCTGGTTCAGCTTCTCCAGGCCCGGATCAGACCAGTCCACCATCTGGAACCCCGTCACGTTTGGACCCAGTTTCTGGAACTCCGTCATGTTCAGGTCTGTGAAACCCTGAGGGAGAAAGAACTGGGAATAAAGACGGAGCAAGAGCTAACGGCTATCAGCGCTAAATGTTAGCACACACAGACACACACACACACACACAGAGTCAGGCAGATGTTTCCTCTCACCACTGTGGTCGGATGTAGTGGTAGTTCTTCAGGTTCCTCCTCTGAGCAGCGATCTGGGACAGGAGAGAACTGTAGTACTGATGACCTGTAGTACTGATGACCTGTAGTACTGATGACCTGTAGTACTGATGACCTGTAGTACTGATGACCTGTAGTACTGATGACCTGTAGTACTGATGACCTGTAGTACTGATGACCTGTAGTACTGATGACCTGTAGTACTGATGACCTGTAGTACTGATGACCTGTAGTACTGATGACCTGTAGTACTGATGACCTGTAGTACTGATGACCTGTAGTACTGATGACCTGTAGTACTGATGACCTGTAGTACTGATGACCTGTAGTACTGATGACCTGTAGTACTGATGACCTGTAGTACTGATGACCTGTAGTACTGATGACCTGTAGTACTGATGACCTGTAGTACTGATGACCTGTAGTACTGATGACCTGTAGTACTGATGACCTGTAGTACTGATGACCTGTAGTACTGATGACCTGTAGTACTGATGACCTGTAGCAGGATGGAGTTGAGTCTCTCCAGCTCACAGTCCAGGACCATCTGGAACTCCCTCTTGTAGTCCAGGTCGTTGAGCAGTTTGACGAAGGCCGTCTCCGTCAGGACGTCCAGGTTGATGGTGGTCACCTGCCACGTCTTCTCTGCCGCCGTGTCCAGGATCCTCTGTAGGACGGTCAGACCTGAAAGACACAGACTGGATCTGAAGTGGACCAGGTCTGAGTCTGGACCTGGACCTGGACCTGGACCTGGACCTGGATCTGGATCTGTGTGTGTGTTACTATCAGGTTCAATTAAACTCTCTGTTCATATGAGATGATGCTCTCTCTCTCTCTCTCTCTCTCTCTCTCTCTAATTGTAAAAATACTAAATTGGATTTTAATAAAAAGTGACTGAGAACAAAAGGTGATATTATAATGAGGGAAAGTCTCTCTCTCTCTCTCTCTCTCTCTCTCTCCATCACTGAACTGAGGAGGCTAAACTCCAAGGCTGTCTCCATGGCAACCAGACAGACAGAGTGATAATTATGGGATGAGTCAGGGTCGATAACTTCTTTATCTGTTTGTGTGTGAGTTTGTTTGTGTGCAGGAGTGTGTTGTAGTTGAATGGACTCTCTCTCTCTCTCTCTCTCTCTCTCTCTCTCTCTGTGTGTGTGTGTGTAGTTGGCAGAGCTGAGAGATGTGATGGAGGCAGAGATGAGGACTCAGCTCCGGCGTCAGGCTGCCGCTCACACAGACCACGTCAGAGACGTCCTCAAAGTCCAGGAGCAGGAGCTGAGAGCTGATGCTGAGCAGGTCTGTGGAATCATCTCAGTCATCACCACCACCTGTCCACCACCTGTCACACACTGACACTTTTTTTCCCGTCTCCTAAATTATCCTCTTTTCTTTTGTCAACCCTCTGACTTCACTCTCTTCACACCGAGTTCAAGCTCGACCTCAGACTCAGAGGTCAGAGGTCAGAGGTCATTAATACTACCAAACTAAAAACACAGACAAACGTCCACGAGTCCTGGGCAGATGTTTCACAGCCATGAAGTCAGACAGATGGTGCCTTCAGGACACCAGAGAGGGCGACAGTGAGGGCGTCTGAGCAGATGTGAGGCAGTAAAGGATCAGATGGCGTCGGCCACCGACTGTGACCGAGTTCATTTTAATTATGTTGCCACCACAGAGGCAGTCCTATTGATCATCCACCAGGGGGCAGCACTGTTGGTTTAAATGTGAGTCTGTGGTAAAAGTCAGCTTGTGGTCTCCGTCTGATAGTCATGAGCGCCTCTACAGGAACATAGGTGAACAACAACTACAAGCTACTGTAGCTAAATGTGTAGCTAGACAGCTACATGTCTAGATGTTAGCCCAGAGCTAGCGTTAGCTGACAGGTCCTCACCTGAGTCAGCGCTGTACATGTAGACGAACTTGGTCCAGTAGAAATGTTCCAGCAGAGCCATCAGCGGCTCCTGCAGCTGAGGACGCAGCTGCAGCAGGAACTGGTTGTTGGTGTGAACAGGAAACGATGGCGTGACGAAGCAGACGTGCAGCGATCCGCAGAACGACATCAGCATGTTGACGGTCCGACGGTCGTACAGGCCCAGGATGGCGTAGACACCTTTGGAAAACTGAGAGCAGACTGCAGGACAAAGAGGGAATGAGTTCAGTTGAATGAAGCTAAAAGGTAGCACGTGCTAACTGTTCTCTAAACTTTGACTAAGATCGGCTTTTGGTTTTTTCTCTCTGCTCTGAGCGTCAGGTTTAATTCTCCTCTGGAAACAGCTCCTCTCTCTGGGCTGCGGTGCTAACGTAATCGAGCTAACAATAGACGTTTGCCCTGTGGGTGACATCATCAGACTAACAAGGTCTGCGTTAGCTTTTAGCTGTCGTACTGCTAGGACCTCACATTAATGCCACGTCGACCGTCGGCTGCTGGAATCGGCTCCAGTTCAACTGCGAAACCACGTATTAGGCTACGTTATTGTTAGCCTGTTGTCACAGATAGCGAAAACCTAAGCAAACGTTCGTTAGCTTCCTTTGGTCATCGAACAGCTGTGAGGGAACAAGACCGGTGGTCACTGAGGGTACTGCCAGCTCAAGGGGGCGCTGCTGCACATACTTAGAAAAAAGTGAATAGAAAACATAAAATAAAACAAATTCAGAAATTCACCAAAAACAGATCTGGATCAATGACAAATTGATTTAAATTTTTATTTAAGTTCATTTTATTTGTGTTGTTTTTTATTTGTGCGTTTGAAGATTTTCTGCCTGATGAAAAACAAATAAAAGACGGCGATTGTGTTTGGTTCAGAGAGTGAAGTGAAGGAGACGGTCGACGTCGGACCTTCTCTTCAGACACGAGGTCCCTCCAGTGAGCCCTCGCCCCCCAGGCTGTAATTAACGTGTTTATTGGAGAAGCTCAATAATAGATTAAGGGCGACTTTCCTCAGGGCGACACAGAACACACACAAAGGAGAGTTCTGCTTCATCCAAGTGTGCGTTCATGCAGAAACACCAGCAGGGGCACACACACACACACACACACACACACACACACACGCTGGTTTTTGTGTTTTGTGAGTGCATTTACGAACCAACATCACAAACATACAAGTCAGTAAATCAGTTAATCTGAAAGTCGTTCTAAACCAAACTGTTTCATCAATTATTTTACTTCATAAACTTCATCCTGATCAGGTCTGCAGAGGACACCCTGGACAGTCC
>NC_024325.1:16964497-16969005 GCF_000523025.1 Cynoglossus semilaevis
CTAGTCCTCTAGTCCACTAGTCCTCTAGTCCTCTAGTCCTCTAGTCCACTAGTCCACTAGTCCACTAGTCCTGTAGTCCTCTAGTCCTCTAGTCCACTAGTCGTCTAGTTCACTAGTCCTCTAGTCCTCTAGTTCACTAGTCCACTAGTCCTCTAGTCCCCTAGTCCTCTAGTCCTCTAGTCCACTAGTCCACTAGTCCACTAGTCCACTAGTCCTGTAGTCCTCTAGTCCTCTAGTCCACTAGTCGTCTAGTTCACTAGTCCTCTAGTCCTCTAGTCCTCCAGTCCTCTAGTCCACTAGTCCACTAGTCCACTAGTCCACTAGTCCACTAGTCCACTAGTCCTGTAGTCCTCTAGTCCTCTAGTCCACTAGTCGTCTAGTTCACTAGTCCTCTAGTCCTCTAGTCCTCTAGTCTAGTAGTCCTCTAGTCCTCTAGTCCACTACAGGACCACCGACCAAATCCTGAATCTCTGACTCAGTGGACACCTAGAAAATGTCCCCACAGGTATAGCTGTACGAGAAACACACACACACAGAATAACTTTAATTTTAGCCTCGTCACAAAGTCTTCGTCTTCCATATCTGTAGTTTTCACTGTCACTGTCACCGACCAACAGCAGGAGGAGCTGTGGAGCTGGTGATGGAGGACGCCGTAGATCACGCTGAGATGCTAATCTGCTCTTCATCCTACTTTCATTTCAGGCGTTTAAGTGAGCGTGAAACAGGAAGTGATTTAAATGTCACCAGAGTCGGAGTCTGCCTTTACACTTTTTAATTTTCTACTACAATAAACAATAAACAGAACAAACAGCAGGGGGCGAAGCCTCAGTCTGTCTGCTCCTGATAAGAAAATCCTCACTGAGGAGGAGGAGGAGGAGGAGGAGGAAGAGGAGGAGCCGATTGTTTAATTTTCCTCTTCATTTTTCTCAGTGATAAAATTGAACAGAATCAGAAAAAAAAACTTTTTTTTATTTGTTTTTCCCGGTTTTAAAAATATTTTTTTATAACTCTTAAAACTCAATCTGAACGCGTGACCAGACAAACCGCCACAAGAGGGCGGTAAAACTCACTGACATCACCTCAGTCCAGGTGTCATTTAACATATTTTCTTCACTTCCTCCTTTTCTCCACTGGGGGCAGACAGGAGTGTTTTTCTTGTGTGAGTTTAATTATTATTTCATAATAATGTTGTGACATCATCAGTGGTCTTCACCGATGCTGTGACATCATCAGTGGTCGTCACCGATGTTGTGACATCATCAGGGGTCTTCACCGATGTTGTGACATCATCAGGGGTCTTCACCGATGTTGTGACATCATCAGGGGTCTTCACCGATGTTGTGACATCATCAGTGGTCTTCACCGATGCTGTGACATCATCAGTGGTCTTCACCGATGCTGTGACATCATCAGTGGTCTGAACTCACAGGCGTAGGTCATGGAGAAGCTGCTGTTGATCTCCACCACGTCCACCTGCGGCACCAGTTTGGGAATGTCCTGCTGCTGGGACAGTGCGAAACGGAAAACCTCGTATTCGTGGGAGCCGCTGGGGAAAAGGCCTCCTGGTGGTCAAAGACAGAAACAACACGTCAGCATGGAACAGAAACCTCTGTGTCCTCCTGTCTGGGACCTGGACATCCTTTGTCCAACACAACCACTGTCTCATCTCCAAACTACTCCAGGTTACTACTAACTACTACTAACTACTACTAACTAATACTAACTACTACTAACTACTACTAACTACTACGAACCCAACCCTAAGACGTGTTCTGACTAAATGCTTTCTGGACCTCGTTTAAAATAAACGCTGTAATAAAAGTAACCCTGGAAACAACACAGCTGGAACTCCAACAGCATCTCTGTCCATGGTGCTGAACCCCGGTCTCCTCCCTGTCCATGGTGCTGAACCCCGGTCTCCTCCCTGTCCATGGTGCTGATGGAGTCACTTGTGTTTTAAGACTGGCATCAGTGTGTTCCAACACAAATGAATATTCATGACTGCTGCGGCAGCAGCAGCGGCGGCAGCAGCAGCAGCAGCAGCAGCGACAGCAGTGACACTTCCAGGAAATATATTCATCAACTTAACATGCAGTGAGTCAGAGCAGGAAAACACACACACACACACACACAGAGAGAGAGAGCATTAATCTTAATCTTAATCTTAGTGAGGGCGACTTCCAACCATGTAACGTGTGGATGATTTGGGACCAGAGTTGACGTTCAGATTGATTCAGAGGAAACTAAAGAGAGAGGAAACAACCCCCCCACCTCTGTCCTCACCCCCGTCCTCACCCCCCTCACTCTCACTCACCAATGTTGATGTTACTCGGGAAACTTGAGCCGCAGCAGAGCCTGAGGAGCAGCAGCAGCAGCAGCAGCAGTGAGGGGAGCAGCGGGGAGCTCCGCGGCCACATCTTTCCTCCTCCAGGAACAGCAGCAGCGTAATCCCATCCACGGCAGGAGCAAACATCCAAGAGCAGCAGCAGCAGCAGCAGCAGCAGCAGCAGCAGCAGCCTCAGTCAGACTGATCTGTCTCTGTGTCTTTTGTATCTTTGCCTCCTGTCAAACATCCTTGGCTGAAGCCCAGGAAGCTCTGCTGCAGCTGCAGATCCTGACTGACAGAGTCACAGTCTCCACTCTTCTCCCTCCCTCCCTCTCTCTCCCTCTCCCTCTCTCTCTCTCCTCCTCCCTCCCTCCCTCCCTCCCTCTCTCTCCTCCCTCCCTCGCTCTCTTCTTTCTCCACACTTCACTAAGTCAGACCTGATTTTCATTGGTCGTTAACGAGGTGTCGACTAATCGTCTTTTATCAGTTCAACTGAACCAAGATCCAACTCTTCTGTTTCCTGATGTTCGTCCAGATGAAAACACACCTGTGAACTGAAGATTTCTCCACCTGAGCTGACGCTGATCGTCCGTCTTGTTTGGTCCGTGTCCACCTACGCCACCTTCAGTCGTTAGCCTGTAACTGGAGCAGATAAATCAAACGTGGGGGAGAAGGAGGATCATCTTCTCCTTTGTGTCTTTTTTTAATTAGCGGAGGAGGGAGGGTGAATGGAGGAGGATTAGGACTGTTCAGTGTGTGGGTAAACCTGGGGGGCGGGGGACATGTATGGATTAGAAACTCTGGGAACCAAAGAGTCCCACAGTCAGAGGAGCCGTGGGTAAAAATGCATTCATGTTTTTAATCAAATTAAAATAATGTCATAAAAAAAACGCTCAGACTTCGTACGAGGACAAGACAAATGCTGTAATAACGATCGGCCACCGTGTGGCACTAGATTGTGTAAAAAACCAGTGATATTTACTTGTATAATGACCAGCTGTGTTCAGTCCGTGGACCGCGCCCCTCTGGTTGACACCTGGTTGTTTGTTAACCAGCCAACCGTCCTCACTCCATGAAATCTGTGTTCACATCAAACTTTCACGAGGTTCAAACGCTGGTGTTTGTTGACGAAGCGTTAACTTCAGCTCCCGATGATGACGTCGGCGTCGGAGCGTCGGAAAACTGTAACAGTTGATGTGAAACGACGGCTCACGGACGAGAAGAGAGCTTTTAATCTGACGAGACCATGAATAAGAGATGATGGCATTGTGTCCACACAGCTGTTCTGTCACCGCTGCAGCTGCAGCGTGTGTGTGTGTGTGTGTGTGTGTGTTTTCACTGTTACCGCTGTTCCACTGGGAACGTTGTTTTAGAAGAAAACTCTGAACATTTTGCGACTGTAATCAGTTCAATACAGAGAACATACATCAGCTCACCTTTTAAAAAGTTCAAGACCAGCAGCAACACTGACGCACACCGTCCAGCACAGTAGGTGGCAGTGTTTCACCTGAAGAAAAAGAGTGACGTCAGTTTGGACAAGAGTGAGAAAAGATGACACAATGTTGTTTCACCAGAGCTAACGTTAGCTACGACCGCCCAGAGCTAATGTTAGCTTCATCTACTGATGTCCAGTTCACGAACATACACTCACAGTCACTGTAGTTCCAGTTCCACGTTCATGTCTGACTTCTTTATTGTCTCTTCTGTAAAACCAACTTTAATTTGTTTCATTTCTCCTCCTCCTCCTCCTCCCCCTCCTCCTCCTCCTTGGACAAGAGTGAGAAAAGATGACACAATGTTGTTTCACCAGAGCTAACGTTAGCTACGACAGTCCAGAGCTAATGTTAGCTACATCTACTGATGTCCAGTTCACCAACATACACTCACAGTCACTGCAGTTCCAGTTCCACGTTCATGTCTGACTTCTTTATTGTCTCTTCTTTAAAACCAACTTTAATTGGTTTCATTTCTCCTCCTCCTTCGATCTAAACACCCCTTGGTCTCAGGAGTTCTGATCATTAATTCACATTAAAGTATAAAATACTGCTTATTATTTTTCTGCACAGCAGCACAAACGTTCACATCCATCGCAGCCACAGCGACGCAGCAGGAAGCAGGAAGCAGGAAGCAGGAAGCAGGAAGCAGGAAGCAGGAAGCAGGAAGCAGGAAATCCCAGGACCGC
>NC_024325.1:16969615-16972112 GCF_000523025.1 Cynoglossus semilaevis
TCCACACCTTTGACTCCCATTTCACACAAACAATGAAAGTTACAAAAGTGGTGCTGACGGAGCTCAGTCCATCCATCAGTGTCAGACCCTCTGACCTCTGACCTCTGACCTCATTGTTCAACGTTTTCCAGCTCAGGAATTTCTGGAAATCCAATTCATCTATATTTTTCTTACAAGTCAAAAAGAGAAAAATGAAGTTCTGGGTCCTGGACTACAGTAGGACCTCAAGACCCAGAAGAAGTCTGACCCTCTGACCCCAGACCAGAGGGACCGTGGAGATGTCTTTCATCCTCTTCTTTGGCACCTACTCCATGACAATCACCCTGAAGAAGTTTAAGTTCAGCCCCTTCCACCTCAGGTGAGTTGTCTGTCCTGCTGCACCAGTCCTGGAGACTCCAGGTCCTCCATGTCCTTCAGTCCTGGTCCGTCAGGTTCTGGACTTCTTCAGCCCTGACTGAAGTGTGGACTAAGTTCTGCTGCATTAGGAGGAAACAACGGAGAGTCGATGAAATATAAATGTGTAAATCTTAGTGTAAGACCAGAGCAGAATTATTCATCAGATTATTGGATCATTTATTCATGTGCTGAGAGCAGAGGTGGACACTCAGCATGTTCTGGGTTTAATAATCACGTGAAAGGCCCTGGTCCTGGTCCTGGTCCTGGTCCTGGTCCTGGTCCTGGTCCTTCTTCACTGACCTCCGTGACTCAGACCAGACCGAGTCTGAACTGGTTTTTTAAAAATCCCAGACTTCTAGACATTCTCCGGTCTATAATGAGACAGGAAGTGGTTTTAAAGGCAGTGGATGGTGCTGAGGTTGTTGGTTCTAGTCCCTCGTGGTTTGTTAAAGGGGCGGAGACTAAGGCATGAAAAACTGCAGCAGAAAAACAAACAAAAATAACCAGGTTTTTACTGAGTCTGTGGTACCGTGGTCCAGTCCCTGAACCTGAACTCTACTGGTTCTAGTCTTTGACTCCTTCACTGGACCCGTCCCTGCACCTTGGTCCCTAACTCTCCGGGGTCTTGGTCCCTCACTCTCCGGGGTCTTGGTCCCTAACTCTCCGGGGTCTTGGTCCCTCACTCTCCGGGGTCTTGGTCCCTAACTCTCCAGGGTCTTGGTCCCTAACTCTCCAGGGTCTTGGTCCCTAACTCTCCAGGGTCTTGGTCCCTAACTCTCCAGGGTCTTGGTCCCTAACTCTCCAGGGTCTTGGTCCCTAACTCTCCAGGGTCTTGGTCCCTAACTCTCCAGGGTCTTGGTCCCTAACTCTCCAGGGTCTTGGTCCCTAACTCTCCAGGGTCTTGGTCCTGCCTGTTGCTGGACTGTTGTCGTCAGTGACCAGTGAAATCATCGGTTCTCGTCCCTCCGTCTCTCAGGGTGCGTGGGCCGCAGGAACTCGTGCTTGATTAAACTTTGTGGCGGCGGCGAACACTGAAGTCATCCATTAAACTGTGAGGAGTGAAATCAGGCGACTGCCTCCTCCTCCTCCTCTTCCTCCTCCTCCATCTCTGGATGGAGACAGACGTGGACAGCAGTGGACCAACACTGGAGACAGAGATGAGTCACACATTAGTGGCTATGGTTCAGTTGATGCTGAAGAGAAGAAAAAGACAAAGACGAGCTCTGTCTCTGGGGACGTCCATCTTCTGTCCTACACTTCAGTGTCCACTCTTGATGCTCTTGGTGCAGTTTTGGCGACCCCTACAGTACGTCTCAGATTATATTTTTTTCAGATTTGCCCCGTCCAGCAGATGGCGTCCTCTGGGCCTCTGATTCACTGCAGGAGTTCAGTTTTGTTTCAGTGACACAAAGTGACCACTAGAGGCAGCAGCTGACCAGCAGCTCTGACCTCCCTGTGACCAAGGAGCTGCAGCTTCAGCAGAAACAGATCCAGACGTTTCTTTACCTCAGCCGTCGACACCGAGACCAACGGGACACACACACACACACACACACACACACACACACACACACTAGTCAAACCTGTGTGTGTGTGTGTGTGTGTGTGTGTGTGTGCGTGCCTCAGGTCCAGTCATTATGAAAACTGAGGAGTCAACAGAATAAACAGCTGATGGACTAACTCTCCATCTGGTCTCTGTCTCACACACACACACACACACACACACACGTGGTGTTGCCCAGGTTTCTCCGTCAGCTCCAGTCGTTATTAACTCCAACACCGGGAGTTTTTGGCTGCAGCTCAGAGAGAGAGAGAGAGAGAGAGAGGGAACAGTTCAAGAAAGACTTCAACAAAAGCAGCTAAAGGTTAGCCAGTTAGCCAGTTAGCCAGTTAGCCAGCTACAGCATCAGCTAACTGTTAGGACAGAGCAGTGATGTTGAAGAGAACGACGTGAGGACGTCCAGTGGTTAGCCATCCTGGATGCTAACGTGGAGCTGTTAACCCATCAACACAGCCAGCAGGGGGCAGCAGTGTGTGAGGAGTGGTAACTTGGCAGGACTCGAACCTGAAACCGTAACCACTGAGCCACCACTGCCCCAGA
>NC_024325.1:16972126-16973312 GCF_000523025.1 Cynoglossus semilaevis
ATAACCCAATCATAATCAATCAGCAGGACGTGACATCACCGACGTATCCTCCTGTTCTGAACCAGGTGGCGCTGCAGCTCCTTCCTGTGGTTCACTGACTCCCACAGACTGAGGCGGAGTTTCTTCTTCAGTTTTAATGACGGCGCTGCCAGGAGGTTAGCCTCGGAGTTCTCCACACACACACACACACACTCACACACACACACACACACTCACACACACACACACACACACGCACACACACACACACACACCGTCTGCGCTGGAACTGATCACAGTTCAGCTGAGAACTTAACGAGTTCCTCTTTAATCACCGTCATGTGACATGACATCACGTGACGCTGCGTTTTAACCATGAAATCCAAACTTTTTTCTGATCAAACGTTTCGTTGTTTCACAAACGTTTCTAGAGGTCACGACCTTTCTTGTTGCTGCACTTTGACCTGTGGGCGGAGCCAACACGACCACAGAGGTGGTTCTGGTCACACGTTAATGTTAATAGGTTTTAGTGGCCACTGCTGACCAGGAGGTCAAGGGTCACCTGGTGAGTCTGGAACACACACACACACACACGGGGTCAAATCCATTACCACAGGGGCAGAGAAGGAAGCTGACAGCAGCAGCTGCCTTCACACACACACACACACACACACACACACACAGATTAACCTGATGACATCATCAATCCCTCCTCATCATGTGACCATAATTCACTGCTTTAATGTCGTGTTGTTGTTTTGAGTCAAATCTGCAGAAACACACACACACACACACACACACACAGAAGTCGAACGACCGCAGTAACATCGACTGACCACAGGAGGCAGCAGTGGACTGGCAGACGTCTCCTGACCATTAGCACAGGTCAGAGGTCAAACCTGCAACAGTCTCTGAACTCACCTGAGAGTCACTCATTAGTCTGTGTGTGTGTGTGTGTTACCAACCACACACACACACACAGACACATATGTGTGAGTGTGTGTGTGTGTGGTTGGTGCCACACACACACACACGTGTGTGTGAGTGTGTGTGTGTTACCTCTCCTGCCTCCAGGGGGCAGAATCACAGACCAGGGTGAAGTGGTTCAGTCTGTGCTCTCACATGAGTGGTTCCCTGACGCAGCTCCACCAGGGGGCCCAGGGCCGTGCAGAAGTGTCCCCCAGCTGTGGAGCCCTCAGGCTGGCCA
>NC_024325.1:16973364-16974333 GCF_000523025.1 Cynoglossus semilaevis
AGCCCCCCCCACCGGTGGACCCCTCAGGCTGCCCAGCTGAGCCCCCCCCACACCCCCCCCCTCCTCCTCCAGAGAGGTGAGGTGAACAGACAGGAGCCTGAGACATAAAAATATAAACAATAAAACAAAGAGTCAAAAACAACAGTTTTCTTCTAACAACGTTATTATTATTATTATTATTATTATTATTATTATTATTGTTGTTACTGGTGGAAAAATGGTGTTCAGAAAGTAGCTTTGACCCAGCAGGGGGCGCTGCTGATGAAGCAGCGGCACAAAGCTTATTTTTTTATAACATGGTGAAAATAACGATGAAATGAATGAATGAATGAAATGAAATGAATGAATGAAATGAATGAAATGAATGAATGAAATAAATGAATGAATGAATGAATTGAATGAATGAAATAAATGAAATGAATGAATGAAATGAAATGAATGAAATGAATGAATGAATGAATGAATCCTTCTTTTCCTTCTTCTCCTCCTTTTAGAGTGCAGTACTCCCCTCACCCTCCAGTTGCTCCCTGAACTCCCATCATGCCTCTGTGCTCACACCTCTCCAGAGGCTGTTTCACAACCAGTGCTGTTGTTGACAATCACACACACACACACACACACACACACACACACACACGGTGGGGGTTTGGATCAGATGAGGAGTGTGTGTGTGTGTGTGTATGTTTGTTTGTGCTGAACTACTGAAGGGAGCTGCTGACACTGCTGTTCTCTTTGAGAGTCTCTCTCTCTCTCTCTCTCTCTCTCTGAAGCTCCTGGTCCACCGCTGCCTCGTGTGGCGTGGCCGGGATGTGTCACTGAAGACAAACCTGACAGTCTTTAAACCCTCATCCCCCTCCTCCCCTTATGCAGAGGTGAACATCATCATCACCATCTTCATCTTCTTCATCATCTTCATCATCATCATCATCATCACCATCATCATCTTCATCTTCATCATCATCATCATCA
>NC_024325.1:16975143-16977643 GCF_000523025.1 Cynoglossus semilaevis
CCCGCGTACGGCAGCCCCCCCCCCCCCCCCTGAGGCCGACTTTAACCACACTGACAGACTTTGGCCCAGGTCACGACCCCACATCCTCATTATTAAACTCTCCTCTTCGCCTCCTCTTCCTCTTCACTGTCGTCGGCCGTGTTTGAACGTGACGGTGGATCTGTGGAGCGAACGGCCGCTCGGAGGGAAGGAGTCAAGGAGACGTAGAGTCTCAGAGTGGATCAGTCCAACGACCGCTGCAGACCCTCAGGGTCCTGGACTGGAACTGGAACTGATGCTGCTGCTGTCACTGCTGCTGCTGTCACTGCTGCTGCTGTCACTGCTGTTACTGCTGCTGCTGTTACTGCTGCTGCTGCTGTCACTGCTGCTGCTGCTGCTGCTGATGCTGCTGTCACTGCTGCTGCTGTTACTGCTGCTGCTGTTACTGCTGCTGCTGCTGCTGCTGCTGCTGGTGCTGCTGCTGCTGCTGCTGATACTGCTGCTGCTGCCACTGCTGCTGCTGCTGCTGCTGCTGTTGCTGCTGCTGCTGTTACTGCTGCTGCTGCTGTCACTGATGCTGCTGCTGCTGCTGCTGTTACTGCTGCTGCTGCTGCTTCATTGATCTAAATCGGCCTGACTCTCTCGTCAACTCTCTTCTCGTGTAAATAAACAAGTATTTCCCCCTACAGGCCGTTTCATGCATATGCAGAGGTTTTCCAGTACCGATTATTCAGATGTTCCTCAGGAACCGAACGCGGTTCAGTCCTATATGATACAGTATGACTGGAAGAGGGTTGTTGGTTCTACTCCTGGGCCAGAACATGTTGTTCCTCTGTCCTGTGGACATGAGGTCAACAGATCCAAACTGAGAGGAGGAGGAGGAGGAGGAGGAGGAGGAGGAGGAGGAGGAGGAGGAGGAGTTCTTCTGTAATGATGATGCAGGGCCAGAGCTCGGCCAAGATCAGTCACATCATCTCTGCCTTATTAAAGTTTCCCTCAGGAGGAAATCTGAAAAGAAGGAGAGAAAGAATTCAGAGGAGGATCCTTCTGCACAAGACATTCTTCCTTCCTTGCGTCCTTTCCCTGATCAAGGACGACAGGCGACTCGCTTTTTGGTGGAAAGTTCTGGAAAGGTGGGCGCCAGAAAAATGTCACGAAAAAAACGAGTTGAAGATGAGTTTGTGTGAAAGTCTGGACGGATGTCAGCGCTGGGGTAAAAATATCTGCCTGTGTCTGAGTGAGAGGAGGAGACGAGGAAGGAGACGAGGAAGGAGACGAGGAAGGAGACGAGGAAGGAGACGAGGAAGGAGACGAGGAAGGAGACGAGGAAGGAGACGAGGAAGGAGACGAGGAAGGAGACGAGGAAGGAGACGAGGAAGGAGACGAGGAAGGAGACGAGGAAGGAGACGAGGAAGGAGACGAGGAAGGAGACGAGGAAGGAGACGAGGAAGGAGACGAGGAAGGAGACGAGGAAGGAGACGAGGAAGGAGACGAGGAAGGAGACGAGGAAGGAGACGAGGAAGGAGACGAGGAAGGAGACGAGGAAGGAGACGAGGAAGGAGACCAGGAAGGAGACCAGGAAGGAGACGAGGATGTTGGGAGCACCGTCACTCTCAGTCCGCCGTGTCATTAACCTGCTGGTGTCGTCGGCCAATCACAGCCCAACGTCTGACAAAGATGAAGTCGCTTTAACACAAAGTAAAAACGAAAACACCTGAGCCTGAAAGGGTCAGGGGTCAGAGGTCAGAGGTCAGGACAAAAACCTGAATATTTGACCTGGACCTCACAGAGACAGGTTCTACTGTTGACCTCTGTCTGTGTCTGGTCATCAGTTTAACCCCGCCTCCTGCCCTGAGGAGCTCCGCCCTTCTTCACTTTTCTCTACTCGCTGTCAAGGTCAACACAGAAGCTAAGAGCCGTCGTGTTAGCACAGCGCTAAACCAACATGAGGCTAGGTGACGTAAGTAGGGTGTTATCATCTGTAACTTCTTCTTCTTCTTCCTCTTCTCCTTCTACTACTTGTTGTTCTCCTTCTTCTTCTTCTCCTTCTTCTGTCTCAGTTGACAACAAACGTGTCCCAGTTTTTTCCAGGTTTTCCACGTCACCTGAAACAACAAATTTATTCCTGTGTCAACAAGACAAATGTTTCCTGGTCTGTGGGATCCACCGTCGCCCCCTGCTGCTGCTGCTGGGTTTCATAATCTCATTTATTTTTTCATAACTGCTGAATGGAGTGAACTGTAATAAACAGGTTCCACTGATGTTATTTCCAGGGTTTCTTCATCGCTGGGACACGACACAGTGAGAGGAGTTTCTCTGAGGCCCCGAGGAAATGGGATTTAAACTGTTTACAGAGTGGGCGTGTGTGTGTGTGTGTGTGTGTGTGAGAGAGAGAGAGAAACATGAAATCACAGATTTAGGCCTGAAGGATTTCTGACCAAACACCACAAAGATCAGAGGACATCAACTGATCAGAACATGACGGGGAAACGAACCCACAACCTCAGAGAACATCTGGGAT
>NC_024325.1:16980154-16985674 GCF_000523025.1 Cynoglossus semilaevis
ACTGGACTGGACTGAACTGGACTGAACTGCAGGTTTGAAAAGGCCTTTTCATGAAGATTCATCTGTTCTGTTAATAAAACAGAGCTGCTGCTGCTGCTGCTGCTGCTGCTGCTATGAGGTGCAATTATAGAGTGTGTGTGTGTGTGTGTGTGTGTGTGTGTGTGTGTACCTCCCCCACTGCTTACTTTACACCTTTGTCTTTAATGGTTTTTAATTATTCACCTGGGCTGTTTTTTATGCCATCAGCTGTGTCAAAGCTGTGTTTTATGTGTTTGTCTATCATTAGCGCCCCCTGCTGCTGAGCTGCATCTGAAAACAGTTGAGTCCAAATCTGATATTCTTTAGAATGACATGTTTTTATAACTTAATACTGAGGTGAAACAAGAAAAACAAACACTTGGGAATACTGGTCCAAACAACTAATACAGTTCCTGAGAATACTGGTCCAAACAACTGCGGCAGTACCTGAGAATACTGGTCTAAACAACTACTGCAGTACCTGAGAATACTGGTCTAAACAACTACTGCAGTACCTGCGAATACTGGTCCAAACAACTAATACAGTTCCTGAGAATACTGGTCCAAACAACTAATACAGTTCCTGAGAATACTGGTCCAAACAACTGCGGCAGTACCTGAGAATACTGGTCTAAACAACTACTGCAGTACCTGAGAATACTGGTCTAAACAACTACTGCAGTACCTGAGAATACTGGTCTAAACAACTACTGCAGTACCTGCGAATACTGGTCCAAACAACTAATACAGTTCCTGAGAATACTGGTCCAAACAACTGCGGCAGTACCTGAGAATACTGGTCCAAACAACTGCGGCAGTACCTGAGAATACTGGTCTAAACAACTACTGCAGTACCTGAGAATACTGGTCCAAACAACTAATACAGTTCCTGAGAATACTGGTCCAAACAACTAATACAGTTCCTGAGAATACTGGTCCAAACAACTAATACAGTTCCTGAGAATACTGGTCCAAACAACTAATACAGTTCCTGAGAATACTGGTCCAAACAACTGCGGCAGTACCTGAGAATACTGGTCTAAACAACTACTGCAGTACCTGCGAATACTGGTCCAAACAACTAATACAGTTCCTGAGAATACTGGTCCAAACAACTGCGGCAGTACCTGAGAATACTGGTCCAAACAACTGCGGCAGTACCTGAGAATACTGGTCTAAACAACTACTGCAGTACCTGCGAATACTGGTCCAAACAACTAATACAGTTCCTGAGAATACTGGTCCAAACAACTAATACAGTTCCTGAGAATACTGGTCCAAACAACTGCGGCAGTACCTGAGAATACTGGTCCAAACAACTGCGGCAGTACCTGAGAATACTGGTCCAAACAACTAATACAGTTCCTGAGAATACTGGTCCAAACAACTGCGGCAGTACCTGAGAATACTGGTCCAAACAACTGCGGCAGTACCTGAGAATACTGGTCTAAACAACTACTGCAGTACCTGAGAATACTGGTCTAAACAACTACTGCAGTACCTGAGAATACTGTCAAAATTTGAAGTTAAAATACTTCAAAATCAGTGTTTTTAACTCACAGTCACAAAGAGGCCTATTCACCTGTCAATGGTCCTGGTTCTGGTTCTGGTCCTGGTTCTGGTCCTGGTTCTGGTCCTGGTTCTGGTCCTGGTTCTTCCTCATTTCGCTGAGAGAATAATGACAGAGAACGACAGTGTGATCACAGGGAACAGTGTCTTTATCACCACCACAGACCACGGTCTGTAATTTCCCTGTGGTTAAAGTAGTTTGAAAGAAGAGGCTGCAGCCAGATTATATACAGGAACCAGAACAACCAAACTCTGCACTGACAAACACTGACCACACGGGGCAGCAAAAGGCCCTGAATGCCAGGTGAGTCAGGGAGCGTTTCTCACCTCCCCTCGTCTTCCTCAGCCGTATCTACGCTGCTGCAACAACAAGAAGTAAACGTAGAAACAAGACAGAGGTGGAAGAACGACATTTGATAACTGAGTGACCACACACACACACACACACACACACACATACTTCTGTTCTGACTTTGGTCTGAACCAAAACCCCAGGTTTTGTCTGATTTTCATTTTGATCGTTACTCCGTTGTACATCATTGACGTCGTGTATTTTTTTTCCACTACGAACACGAACACAGTGAGAACTCAACACACACATCTGTGAAACTAATCTGTCGTCTGAAGAACACAGTCATTAAAAATCCTTATCTCAAATATAATCAGATGTGATGAGCAGACACAGAAAAAAAAACACTGAATTATTTTTACTCTTTTTTTCCAGGAAGGTTTTTTTTTTTTTTTTCAAAATATTTTCCTCAACAGTGTTTTTTGCCAAAAGCAAGAAAGGAGTAAAGAGACAAATTTAATCCAGACGGACGTTTACAGGTTAGACTGAAGACTAATCAGTAAATTTGACCTGACTGAGAAGCAGAGGAGGAAGAGGAGGAGGAAGAGGGAGAGGAAGAGGAGGAGGAGGAAGAGGAGGAGGACCTGGGGAAGGAGGGGGAGAAACGAGTCTTTGCAAAAACAACCGTTTCTACCCCTGTTTTCAAGTCGGTTTAATTTTTCATATAAACATAATTTTGAAACATTTCATCTGAAACTGGTGAATTAAACACGAACCACAGGGATTTAAACCGACAACCTGGCGGTTAAACCACCGTCTGGTTCCAGGAGAAGGTTTTTATTTCAGTCTACTTACACAGAATCCTCCACCGACACTCGTGTTCGCCACAATCATCATCGTCGTCATCTTCATCATCAGCTTATTCGCTCCTGCTCCCTAAAACGTCTGCTTCTGTTAGAGCTCCTCCTATTGGTTACTGGCTGTAAGTACTCTGTCTGCTTTTTTATCAGGTGTAGCTTTATCACCTGAAGACAAAGATTAAGGTAAAAATAAAATAAAATATATATTTTATATTCCAACGTTCTTAGTTTAATCGTGGTTCTGTTGTTTTTAACTTTTAACTCTTTGTAACTTTGAAATGTTCTGGTTTAAACTAAACATTAAGACACTAAAAACCGTTTGAATGTAAAAGAAAAAAGAAAACACGTTCAAGACTAAACTGATACAAGTAAAGCCTTTAACTCGTTGTTTAGAAATAATAATTATCAGAGGTCGATCTCGTTCGTTAACGCAAAATGTAGGTTTCAAAAATTGAAAAACATGTTTCCGCCCGGTTTCGAACCGGGGACCTTTCGCGTGTTAGGCGAACGTGATAACCACTACACTACGGAAACTGGTCCAATGATGGAGATTATTAATGTATGTGGTCTATCCATCGGCTGTGATGTAACTGTTCTGTTAGTATTAAGAGAAAAAAGAGTAACAGACACAACAGACAAACGGTTCTAATTCATATCAAACGTCTCACCTTTAAAGCTAATGCTGTGACGCAGTAACCGGAGAAAGTCAGGCCGCGACCCACTGTTTCGACACATTTATAAACATCAATAAATTCTGCACTTGTGTTAAAAATACAAAAGTCCGTGTTACATTACTACTGAATAGTGAACTTTCGGAGAGCCTTTAGTGTGACACATCTACCGGAACCGGAAGTGGATGTTAAAATAATAGGGCGACCTTGGTGACGATAAACCAGTTTACGTTTTTGGTTGTTTCTGTTTACACTACATTTTCAAGTAAAACTTTTTTATACTTTTAATATTTTAATACTCCTACGTTTTAAAGGGTACGTGGCAGTTTGAGTAACTTAAAAAATAATAGTTTAATAATATATTGATAGTTTAATATAATATCAATAAAACTCGAGTTGACTGGTCGAAATAAACGATTTTTTTTATTAAACGATTAAACGGTTGAGCAACCTGAGTGATGCTAATACTTACATTAGTAAAGTTTGGGGATGTGTATGTATCGGTTTCCGTAGTGTAGTGGTTATCACGTTCGCCTCACACGCGAAAGGTCCCCGGTTCGAAACCGGGCGGAAACAATTTTTGATGATTCTGCCAAAAACAAGTAAAATTATATTAATCTGTTTTATAGATGTTTTATAAATGGCTAATATAAGGTCATATATATGAATATGTTCATAATGAAGTATTTTAGACTTTTGTCTCCACCACTGGACAAACACTGTCATTGTAAACATTCAACCCAGTGGTTTATAAGAATCTGTCGTCAAACCACTGATTCATTTACATATTTGGTTTATTAACCACACAGACACACAGAATCAACAGCACATATAACACAACACAAATAAAAATACATCAATAATGGCTCAGTGTCATCAGCACACGAAATAAAAAGCACCCCTGTGGTCACAGGTGGAACAGCAGCGCGTGGGTGACCCTGGGTTTGATCGACGTGAAGCTACCTGACCGTGACCTGCAGCTGAGAAGACAGCAACGTCTCCAGGCGTTTGTGGAAGAGCAGAGCCTGTGTGTGTGACAGGGCGTGTGTGTGTGTGTGGTAGACCAGCCTGTAGCAGTAGCTGGTCTGACTCAGGTCGGGGTGTGAGAAGGTGTCCAGCAGTTTCACCTGCTCCACCGTGCCGCGACCGGCCTCTCGCACCAGAGCGTGGAACTTCTCTTCCTCCCACGACGGCCCCGTCCAGAAGCAGATGTCAAAGCGAAAGTGTTCAGGGAACAAGGAGAACGGGCGGTAGGAGGTCCCGGGGGCGGAGTCCGGTCCAAACTGTCGGAGGAAGCGCTGGTCACGTGACCACAGCAGCCGCCAATCGGGGAGAGAAAAGAGGAGCACGGCCAGAAGATCCAGGTTCAGGGAGACGGTGACGGCGCTGTCACTGGAGCGTTCACCTGTACGGCTCTGGGAGACTTTGCCGACCGCGCCCACAGGTTGGGCCACCAGCTGCACGCCCCCCTCCTCTGGAACCAAGGAGACCCCATAAGGAGCGAGTAGAGGCTCCAGTGTTTCTCCCAGCTGCCTGACGGGTTCACACTCCGCGGAGAGAACACCTGTGAGGAAGAGCTGGTGGAACGCCGGCGCGGCCCAGGGGCTGATGGGAACTCTCCTGAACACCACGTCACTGAGGCCGTACAAGGGGGGAGTAACGCCGTTACAGACGGCCCGCTGCTCCTCCTCACCCCCCCTCCCTGACTCTCTGGGTTCATTCTGTGTTAAACTCTCTTTTTTATTCAGAATCTCTTCCACTTGGGGGCGCAGCGACGGACGCAGCAAATAAAAACGTCCTTCTCCTTCAGGGTCTTCGTCCCTGGAGCTCACAGAACTCTTGTCCACTGCCTGTGTGAAGGACACAGTGTCTCCGCTGACGTCTTTCTGCAGTGGGTGAATCCAGTAGCAGTCGCTGCTGTCCACACCTTCACGGCACCGTAGGAGCTGCCGGGCCGTGAGGAGGACAGGGACGTTCTCCGTCATCATGGAGACGGACCAGTTCTGCTCCAGTCCTTGGAGAAGGTAGTTCTGCACCAACTTTACAGGATGAACAGAACCTGAGGAGAGGAACTCCCTGAGGGACAGAGAGAAGACAAGAAGAAGAAAAAACC
>NC_024325.1:16986789-16996856 GCF_000523025.1 Cynoglossus semilaevis
TTATCCCCGATTCCCAGCCCACCATGCCTGCTGTCGGTCCATTGTCCAGATGTCCAGCTGTACCTGAATAAATATTCATGGAGTTCTGCTGGTACGTTGTACTGGACCTTCTCCTCTCCAACGACCTCCTCCATCTTCACCAGCTGAGCTTGAACGTAGGGGGCGCTGCGAGTCAACACGTGGAGCAGAGCTTTGTCCACATGAAAGCCTTTGTCCTGGCTCCTGTGGAGCAGCGGCAACCGCAGCAGCAGCAGCAGCGTCAGGGTCAGACAGACAGGTGACTCCTGCTCTCCTCCTCTTCATCACTCACCTTCACTCCTTACCTGTACCCGGTGCACTTGTAGCTCTGGTGTTTCCCTCCTTGAAAAGGCTGGACGTCACTGAGGACGAGGTCCGCCTCCGCTGCCATGGCGACCAGCTGCCAGCTGTTGTGACGCTCTCGCTGTGGCTCGTCCGCCGGTGTCCCCCCCTGTCCGTTGCACAGGGCGACGTGGACCTCTCCTCCCTCGGCCAACAGCTGAACACAGCTGAGCACAGACGGGTGAAAGAGACTGAGACGCTCAGGTACGGTCCGACCAATCAGGGGTCGGCTCTCATAAAATAAACAAATGATTCGTATTGTGAACAGAAAATTGCGAGTCGTATCGTATCGTGAGTACCGCACCTGAGAAAGAAGTTCCTGAGAAGCTCTCTGTTCTTCTTCACACCAGACTTTCTGCCACAGTGAGGAAAGTTGAAGAGGATACGGTCAAAGAGGAGGCCCTTCAGGGAGGAGCACTCCTGCAGCTGGGTGCAGTCCACCCCAAAAATGACCCTCCCACCTGGAAGACGTCAAACAGGAAACAAGTCATCAAATAAATAAAAGCTCTCGTCACTTTGAACCAAGGTTTAAACCAAGGTTTAAACCAAGGGTCACCATCAGGTCCAGGTTCAACCAGGAACAACTCCAATAATATAAATAATAATATACTATTATATAATAATATATATATATATAATAATAATAATAATATACTATTATAAATAATAATAATAATAATAATAATAATAATAAAACCACAGCTGTCATTCACAGGGCTTCAACATGTCCCCTCATCACCTCGGCCTTCAAACCTACAGCCGTTCTGTCCCTCTGACGTCATGGCTGTTGTGTCCAGGTGTTACCAACAGGCTCCTACCGTGGTCCTCGACGACCTGGATGTTCTCGGCCGCTCCTTCGAACTTCAGCGCGTCCTCCTGCTGCTGCAGACAGGTGGCCGTCACACGGGCGTCTGTTCCGGAGAACATCTGACTCGTGGACGCAGAAAAGGAGAAGTTTCCTTCTCCCACCAGCAGCAGAGACCGAGGCGGAGACATTTCCAGACACTCGGACTAAAAAATAGAAATAAAATCCCTCTGGACTTGAATGAACAAAAAGGGAAAGTCGATAGTTTAACGATATTGATCTGCAATCATTACAATCGACTACCGTGTGACGACACCGAGCCGTGTCAGCCGCCGGTGTCCCCTGTCCTGACGGTCCCACAGTCGAACTAATTCATTACGATGTGGACGTTGGTAAAGAAACGTCCGTCACTGAACACCGACTGATACTGACGTTAACGTGTGTTTTTAACCGCTGCAACAGAACATGTTTGAAGGAAATAAGAGAAAATATTCATTCATTAAAGTAAACTTGTAGCCGCGGCTAGGCTATGAGACGGTGTCGCACGTATAGCGCTCCGACCGGAAACAAATCCCGTGCAGCTTCGTGTTTAGTTTTTTATTTATTTTAACACTAAACTGAGTCGAATCGAACGAATGTTCCAGATAAACGTTGCAGTGACGAAGTAACGCCCCCTTCTGGAACATCGGGAGAGTGGAAGTTGATGTTAGACACGTTTTTAATTCTTCTACAACTCTTTTCTGGCAAAAAGAAAAAAAAGTTTATTGTGATACTTGATGAATTTATTCTCCCAAACGAATAACGTAACTAAAATATGCTAACTTCCTGTGGAGAATTCACAGAACATTTAGCTGGAGAACCTTTTTATAAATCTATTTTTATAACGTTACTTTATTCTCAAATATCCCAGACTTTTCTAAAGTAAAAATCTTCCTCCTTTTTATGTGACAAGATGTAGAAACAAGTTAAATAACCAACAGAGGTGAACGGTAAAACATTAATTACATGAATTAAGACATTTGAAAATGAGAGGCCAAGAAGACGGTGTGTTTGGCAGAGTCCGTTTTACTGAGTGAGAAACGATGAAATAAGCAGAGAATCTGACGCACAGACGGAGGCCGTGGGTTTTTCTGGAGTGACAAATATTCAGTACTTTCTTTGAACCTTATACTCGTTCTCAAAGTGTTTCTTCTCATTACAAATGAAATGTCACACGACAACAAAGACCCAGATCCAGTATTTGTGCGTTTTAGCTGCAAAACACAGTTTTCCACATGTTTTTACTCCGAGACGAGAGAAAATGAAAACAGTCGGCAACAGTGTGAACGAGGCTGTTGTTGTGAGATGGTCTGTTGTCAGTCAGGTGTGACCAGGGCAGAACCACAGACCGGGTCGGTTCTGTTTGGGTCTTCTAAACCAAACCTCTCTCCAGCATTTACATATTTAAACACACACGCGGCACGGTGTCCAATCACAGAGAAGGACAGGAGCCGAGGGTGGACTCTAACCTGCAGCGCCGCCCTGCTGGCCGTTTTTAGATTAGGATAAAAAACTAAAGTGAGTTGTAGAAGAGCTGCCCCGCTCCCCCCCCCCCCCCCGCCCCCCCATCTTCTCTATCTCACTCATTTACACACACACACACACACACTGATATCAGACATGTTGTTGGCCATTTTCATAATGTAACATTTCTCTTTAAAATAAAAAATAAAAACCTGAATGATTTTTATGACCAGTCTCTATTTCTGGGACAGGTTATAAACAGATGCAGAGGAAGCAGAATAAATAGAAGATCAGAGAGAGAGAGAGAGAGAGAGAGAGAGAGAGAGAGAGAGAGAGAGAGAGGGTGACAGAGAGACAGACAGGGGCGCTGTCTCTTCCTCTTCAGAGTAAATGGGCGTGGCCTGGTGGTCAGGCTGGACCAATCACAGGAGGACCCACCGTGGTTCTGATCACTGCCGAACTTCCTGTTTGTCTGGTTACAACAACATGGTGACGGGTTTCTCCAAGAACTTGCGGAACTCGGCGAGCCACTGCGCTCCGACGGCGCCGTCCACCACCCGGTGGTCGCAGCTCAGCGTCACTGACATCACGCTGGCCACGTCGAACCTGATCCACCGAAACACACAGATCAACCTGGTCAGGATGTGTTCGGTAAAAACGGACAACGTTTCCGTCTTCAACGCTCACCCTTTCTCGTTGTCAGCCGGCAGCAGCCGCTTCTCTGAGCCGCCCACCGCCAGGATACAGGCCTGGGGCGGGTTGATGATGGCCGAGAAGTTCTTGACCCCAAACATTCCCAAGTTTGAGATCGTGAACGTCCCCCCCTGGTGGAGATGGAAGGAAACGTCAAGGCGTTCTCAGAGTCAGCGGTGGAGCAGTGTGAGAATGATCATGTGATCAGATCATGTGATCAGATCACGTGATCAGATCATGTGATCAGATCACGTGTGATCAGATCATGTGATCAGATCAGATCATGTGATCAGATCATGTGATCAGATCATGTGATCAGATCATGTGATCGGTACCTGGAACTCGTGTGGCTGCAGCTTCCCTTCTCTGGCTTTGGCGGCGAGAGCAGACACGTCGGAGCTGATGGAGGCCAGACCTTTGACGTGGGCGTTGAACACGATGGGCGTGATCAGACCGCTGGCCGTACTCACCGCTACACTGACGTCCACCACGTGGTTCCTGGGAAATATTCAACAACGGTCACCTCAGAAATTCTTTAGTCTCGTGAAATCATGAAATGACGAACTCATAGTTCCAGCACTTGGTCACATGACTTTGTACCAGAAGAAATGAAAAAGAATAATAAAAATAGATCAATATTTCATCAGACTCACTGACGAATGACTGTGTCCATCCAGGAAGAATTGCATTCTGGGACTTTGAGGCAGGACAGAGCACTGGCTTTGATGATGAAATCATTGACGCTCAGTTTGATGTTCTGAGCTTTCACCTCCTGCAGAGGGAGTCAGACAGGAGTTTAAACAGGAGGAGGAGGAGGAGGAAGAAGCAGCGTTCTCAAAGACCTACAGCGTTCAGCTCCTTCCTCAGCTCCAGCACTTGGTCCATGTTGACGTCTACAGACAGGTAATAGTGGGGGATGGTCTGTTTGGACTGGATCAGCCTCTGAGCGATGACCTGAAACAGACCAACAGTCCATCAGAACCGTGGTCCAAAATCATCAGAGCCGACCAGGCTGTGACGGTGGATCAGTGTTTTTGGTCAGAACCTGTTGGAGCTCACGTTACGTCCTCTAGGTGGCAGTCATTTTTGTGAACCTAGTGTGTGTGTGTGTGTGTGTGTGTGTGAACCCACCTTGCGGATGTTGCTGATGGGGATGTCTGTGAAGGTTCCAGTGACGGGAGCAGGAGCAGGAGCAGCAGCAGCAGGAGGAGCAGCAGGAGGTGCAGCCTGGGAGGTGAGAGACTCATGAACATTAATCACATCTGATCATAACCAGGAGTTAACTAATAACTAACCTAGTAGAGGTCAGACTTACTGCTGCAGGCTTTGGTGGAACGAAGCTGTCGATGTCTTTCCTGGTGACCCGTCCGTCAGGACCACTTCCTGGAGAACAGGAAACAGATGTGGACAAAAGTCTGATGTTGACAAATGTAAAACTGTAATGACAACAATCGTCCTCCAGGGTCAGACCTTTGTTTGTTTGTTTTGGTGCATTTTTGGTTTTATTGGCTGATAAATGTTAAAAAAAGAACATGCGCTAATTGTGTGTGTGTGTGTTGACCCCTGACCTGCGACCTGTGTCAGGTCAATCCCTTTTTCAGAAGCCAGTTTTTTGGCCAGGGGACTGGCAAACACTCGGCCCTTCTTTGTCGCTGCAGGAGCAGCATGAGGAGCAGCAGGAGGAGGAGGAGGAGGTGGAGGCTGGCACAACAACAAGTACAAGAATGAATCACACACACACACACACACACACACACACACAGTCTGATGAGGTCTTTGATCTGGTTCAAGAGGCTCATAAATATATTACATCTATATGACCACTAGAGGGCTGATACTCTGGCGCCACCTGTTGTCCAAAGAATGCACTAATACAGTGTTTATGAAGCGACTCGAACCAGAACCAAGACTTGATGAGTCTGTCACTGGTCTGTCACTGGTCTGTCACTGGTCTGTCACTGGTACCGGTGCTGCTGCTGGTGCAGGTGGAGGCGTGGAAACTTCAGCCACACCAGTTTCTACGTAGTCCTTGAAGGCGATGATGTCACCCTCTCTCTCTACGATGATGCAGAGCGGCGTTCCCAGAGGAACGTCTCGAGTTCCTTCTGCCACGAGAATTTTGGCCAAATATCCTTCCTCCTGTACTTCAAAGCCTGAACACACACACACACACACACACAGTGAATAAGTACTTTATACTCCATGTACTACCTCCAACTACACCCCTCTCTCCCAGTACCACCAGTCTGACCAGCAGCTCAGAGAAGACCAGACCACGAAGACAATTCAGAAGACAGGACAGAAACACACTGTACAACACGTAGTACTACAACACGTAGTACTACAACACGTAGTACTACAACACGTAGTACTCTCTCATGTAGTACTGACTTTGTCAATAATAAAAACTGACTCAACTGAACAGATGATCAGATCCCCCTTGTACCACCAGAGGGAGCCCCAGTTTTCAAACTCTTACCGATCGTTGCTTTGTCCGTTTCAATCTCAGCCAGAAGATCTCCTTCACTCAGCTTCTCTCCAACTTTCTTCTCCCAACGCTGCACTGTTCCCATGGTCATAGTGGGGGAGAGGGCGGGGAGGGCAACCTGTGACACACACACACACACACACATTAGAGGGCGGGGGGGCAACCTGCGACACACACACACATTAGAGGGTGGGGGGGGCATTGACATATTCATTTGAATTATTTACCAGTGATTACCCCCCCCCCCGGGGGGCATTGACACTGGACCCCGTAGTTGTTATTGTTGTTGTTTATAATTCTAAATCATCTCCACAGCTGTGCACCTTCTTCGAGGACCCGCCCCCCACTTTGGGAACCACAGGAGTTCATCGACTGACACAAACCTTCATGTGTGAAGGGTAGGAGCTGCCAGGGGCCGCAGGAGGAGCAGCTGCAGGTGGAGGAGGTGAAGAAGGAGACGCAGGAGCAGCAGACGGAGCAGCAGCTCCAGCTGCTTTCAGTGAATCCAGTGTAACGTCCTTAAAGGCAGTGACCAGGTCAGGACTGTGGCCCCCGCCCCACACGTACACCCACACACAGTAGAGATAAAAAAATAAAAGAACTTTCTTTAGCTGCCGCTGAATCAAAGACATTTTTATTAATAATTTAAAAACATCTATTTCTTTCAAAGATAAATAAAAACCAAACTTGCTTGTCAACGGTGATGCAGATGACGGCGCCCACCGTGACGTCTCTGGTTCCCTCAGGAACCAGGATCTTGGCCAGGTAACACTCCTCCAACATCTCGAAGCCCACGGTGGCCTTGTCGGTCTCCACCTGTGAACACAGACGTGTCAGTGACCGCCCCGGGGACCAAACACTGCTGCACCAGCTCGCCTCCTCACCTCAGCTATCAGGTCTCCCTCGTTGATTTTCTCTCCCTCCTTCTTCTCCCAGCGAGCGATGGTTCCCGTCTGCATGGTCGGAGACAGCGCGGGAAGCTCCACCTGTTTGGTCCAGAGAAGGTCAGAGGTCAAACCGATTCACATCATCGTTACATCACGAATGAGACCAGAACAATAATTGACAGAAACCTTAAGAAGATGTAAAAGATCATGTTTTAAATAAAGTCAAAGATTAGATTCCAATCATGATTTAACCTCCACCACAGAAGTGGAACATCCAACAGTTCCAGTACTTTCAATAGACTCAGTAAATGTTCATCAAGTACCAACACTGTTCCAGTTTGAAGACTCACATCAACTCTTCTGTTCCTGGAGTTAAATACTAAGACACTTGGATCTTAGTGTCAGACTGAGCAGAACTGCCCCCTCCTCACCGGGACAGTTCTGTTTCAGTAACGAATTAATTCTGTTCTTATCCTAATGTCAACAACAGAAGCAGGTTTTAACTCATAAACGGACCCGTAAAAGCCGTCATATTCGGCCTCGTTAACTTCACGGTGCTGGCCGCTGCTAACGGCGGAGGTCATGCTAACTGTCACCGGAGACCGACGTTACCTTCTGGTGTGGAGGAAGGCTGTAGAACCGCTGAGTCTGACCGACGCCAGCGAGCTGTGGGCACCGCAGCAGAGCCGCTCTGTGGCCGGCCCCGGAGCCCAGACATGCGGCCCGGGAGGCGGCTGAGCGGTGAAGCCGTCTCAGACAAACGGTTCCGGGAACAGACCGGCCGGCGGCGCCAGGCCCAGCCGGGAGGACACGGGGACAGGAGATCCGGGCGGACGGCCTGAGCCGCAGGACCAGACGAAGCATCTGAGCAGCGGTTAAATAACGACACACGGCTGAAGAATGTGTTTTTATTACAGCGACATGTGAGACGAGCGACACCGAGCGGCTCCGTTCACCGAGTACCTGCCCGTTTCTTCCTCCTCACTTTCCAATGACCTCCTCCTCCCAACGCGTGACGGCCCTGCTGCCTGCCCTGCCGCATTTCGACAGATCACTGTCGTAAAACGTGTTTTTAAAATCCAAGCGCAAAGTACTTCACTTTATAAATCCATCCATCCATCCATTTTCTACTTAACCTTTTGTGTATAACCCACTCTGAGTCTGATTTATTTCAAAACTATTCGTTAAAGCGTATGATTTACGACAAATTATATTATGTACAAAAAACGTTTTACGTTACTACGGTATTTTATTAAAACCTATCGTATAGAAAGAACGTTTGCCTAAATACAGAATTAACAAAGAATTAAATAAAACCCGCGAAGATAGTATATAATATATATATATATATTGTAATAACTACAATAACAATTATTTTTTAAAACAACATTTTATTACAAAATACAGTGTCTTTCTATCGTCAAACAGATATAAAACCAGTGAATGATGATTTTCTAGAAGCCAAAATAACCAAGTCATCGTGACGACAGAACATATGGCAGTGAGAATGATGCTGAACGGAAGATGAAGTTACTGTGTGGAAGACCAGTCTGTGGAAGACAGTCTACAGACTGGTCTTCACAGTCATTACAGCACAAACATGTCTCTAAAAAACAGCCTCGTCTATTAACGTCTCAAAATTCAGGAATACAGTAAAATATTTTACACAAATATTCACAACTACTTCATCAAGTAAATAACTCAGCTACGACTCTGATCATGGGATTTTCTACCAGAACAAAAAAAAAGTAGATTTCATCGACAGTAGTTTTAAGTTTTTCCTAAATGTTGGAATACATTCACGTGTGTTTTCTTACAGTTTTCTTTTACATTTCAATAATACAAAAGGTAATACTTGCAGTAGTACGTGTCTCGGAATATTTCCTTTTTTTTAAACGAGATTATCATTCACATAATCAGCTGTAACTGTAACTGTCCTAAACAACAGTGTACGACATTGAGGTGACGCAGCTGCAGGAGGAACAGAAGGAGACGCTGCCACCTGCTGGACGATCTGAGGCCAGTTCCTCTGCTGCAGTCACTCTGAAGGCACTGACTTTTACAACGGTTCCTTCACACTCTCTCTGTGGCATGACGTCATCCAGACCCTTCAGTACCAGTACTGACCAGTACTGACCAGTACTTAACCTTTCCACAGTCCTGCTGGACCTTTGTGATACTGACGTGTCCAGAACCTACAGGGGTCTGAGACAGACAGGAGGCGATGAGTGGGGTCTCCTGGTACCAGAAGTTCTGTTCCAGTGACAGACAGTACTGACCTTTCATCACCTCGGTCCTCCTCCACCCAGGCCACTATTTTTCCTTCCCATCCTGGAACAACTGCCCCGTCCAGGTAGACCTGCAGGGCAGACAAGACCTCATGGGTAAATATTTTTAAGATGTATTTCTGTGAGAAAATACATAAAAAGACGACAAACCAAGGTGGAGAGAGAGAGAGAGAGAGAGAGAGAAAGAGAGAGAGAGAGAGAGAGAGAGAGCGGCTGCCACAAATAGTCTTATTATTATTATTATTATTATTATAACTGTGATTTCTGTCATGTTTTACTTCAGTATCAGAGGAATTATTTATGACTTATTCATTTACCTCCTCTTTCACTGTGCCAAACTCGGGGTCCAGGGCCTTGAAGTGGTACCTGTAGTTTCCTTCCTGGTCCACTGCTGCCTTCACGTCCTTCAGCGTGACTTCACCCAGTCTGGACTCAGAGGACAGAGACTCACAGAGACTGACTCACTGACAGGTCTGTAACCAGCCAATCAGCTTTGAGATAAAGATACCAGTGGAACCTTTACTTTTAGAAGCGCACACACACACACACTAACCTTTTGTGTATAGTGATCATGGATGGAGTGGCCGACTTCCCAGTGAAGTAGAGTATCTTGGTGGCAGCAGCAGCAGCAGACCCACTCTGAGGCTCTGACAGAAACAAACACACATCAGTGTTTGTAGTGAAAGTAAACATCTGGTGCGTGGGCAGGACGGGGACGTGGGCAGAACTCACTTGTACAGGACCAGGGGTCGTGGTCTGAGCGCTGACCTTTGCGGCGTGGAGAACTGACTCTTCCCTGCAGTTTTGGAGAAAAGATTCCAGAAGATTCTCTGAGTTCTTTCTCTCTCCTCCAGTTCAGACAAACACTCAGCGTCCAATCATATCTCACCCTGTGAGCGTGCAGGACCTGCAGTCTGTCCATCAGGGACACGATGCCCTGCTCCAGTGTGTCCAGGGTGTGGTGCTGTGGGGCGTGGTCCCTGAAGTTGTTCCTCAGGCTCTCCAGAGAATCTCTGAGCAGCTGGACCTCCTCCGCCTGCTGA
>NC_024325.1:16997150-17019853 GCF_000523025.1 Cynoglossus semilaevis
GAGTCAGGGGGAGTCAGGGGGGAGCAGTCCGACTGACGGGGTTCAAACAGTAACTGATGATAAAAAACTCACGTCTGACAGAGACACAGCTGGAGCTCCAGAGTGAGGAGAACCTCCACTGTTGATGTCTGTGCTGGGAGGAGTCTACACACACACACACACACACACACACACAGTTCAGGTTCAAGGTTCAAGGTTCATCTCCTGTCGTCTGTGTCTGTCGACTCTGAAGGTCAGGACACGCCCACCTGTTGGAGGTCTCTACCCATCAGCCCCTGCAGCAGGTTGGTTTTATTCTCTAGCTCCCTCTGCAGGTCAGTCTGTCACCCAGACACAGAACAGGTCAGTCAGCTTCACACTCACACTCACACTCACACACACACACAGGTCACAGCGGAGGTCACGGGGTCACCTGCTGCTTCTGACTCTCCTCCAGTCTGAGCCTGAGCTGCTGCAGCAGTCGCTCCTTCTGTCCCACCTCCTTCTGCAGAACAACAGAGAAAAAAGAAGAAAAAAAAAATCAAATCCCCGTCTCCTGGAGTGAATCAACAGTCAGAGTTGAACTGATGTTGTCCAGACAATTCATTTCCAACTCCAATATATCAATAACAGGTTTAGAACCAGTGACTGCAGCTGTGTTTCAGAGACGGAGACGTCTGATTGGTCGGTCACTGAGGACCTGGACCATCTTCACAGCACACCACGATTCTTACAGGTATGACACAATCATGCTGGGCTAGAACAGGGGGGGGGGGGCAGTTAGGGGGGGGTGGGTCCTCACCTTACACTCAGTCCACAGTCTGTTGCTCTCCTCCAGCTTCCACTGCAGCTCTGCCTACAGCAGACAGAAGAACAGAGAGGTTCTCCACTGTAACAGCTGACCTGTTGACCTGTTGACCTGTTGTTGACCTGTTGTTGACCTGTTGTTGACCTGTTGTTGACCTGTTGTTGACCTGTGTTTTACCTTCTGGTTGTTGAGCTCGTCTCTGCTCATGCTGGCTCTGAGGAGCTCCTGCTTCATCTGCAGTATGGACGACTCCTGGGAGCACAGTCTCTGCTGCTGCGCCACCTGCAGGTTCGTTTCTGTTATTACTGTCAGACTGTAGTCAGATCTGACTTTAGTTTTACTGCAGTACTGTGTGTAGTATTTTCATTAGAGTACTGCCAGGTTTACCTTGACTCCCTGGAGGGTTCTCAACTCCTGTTTACACCTCAACACCTCCCTCTGGTGGAAACAGAGAAACAGCGGCGGTTTAATCATTGATCACAGTGGAGTGACAGAACTACAGTCTGACTCTAACAACATTTTCAGTTTGTGCTCCTGTTTACCTTCAGCTCCTGCACCTCCTCCATGCTCTGGTCCAGACGACTGCGGACGACCGTCTGCACAGAGAAGAAGGAAGAGTGTGAGTCACAGCCACCAGAAACTGATACCCGTGTCAACCCTCACACACACACACACACACACACAGAGAGAGAGAGAGACAACAGAAAGGTGATCTGCACAGAACACAATGGACTGGTGAGACAGAGCAGTGAAGGAGGAGCAGCGGTGAAGGAGGAGCAGCGGTGAAGGAGGAGCAGCGGTGAAGGAGGAGCAGCGGTGAAGGAGGAGCACTGACCAGCTGCTGTTCTGGGTCACACTGGTCCACATGTAGGGAGACGTCCTCCTCCTCCTCCTCCTCAGGGAGGGAGCCCTGCAGCAGCAGAGCCTGAGGAGCAGACATGAAAAATGAATGTTTATAAATGAAAACCTCCAGCAGGTGGAGCACTTTTGTAGTAGCTTTTTTCACACACCTGTAAAGCAGACACCATTTTCCGCGTCTCCTGCACCTCCTTCTCCAGCTCCTCACTGAGGGAATCGTCCAACGTCGTCCCTACGTCAAGAGACGACTCTGCTGCGTTCATAGAAATGGACAAACAGACGCAGTTTGACACTCGTCCACTAGGTGTTTGTTCTTGGTCCGATAGTGAAATGTCAGTGGACAGAACTGACCGGTGCTTTGCTGCTGCTGGTACTCTTTCTCTAGTCCGTCCGACTGGCCACCGGGGGGCGCTCTGTCTTGCGGCAGTGGGCTGACGGAGCTGGGGTTGAATAGACCAACAGTGATGAGTGGACATGAATATGGACATGATTGACAGACAAGAGGAGAAGAGAACCTGTTTGTCTGAGGAGAGTCCTGTTCATCAGGTGACCCCCTCTCATACTGCTCCACCAGGGCACGGACACACACACTCCTCCCCTCATCCAAACCCCCACCACTGAAAGATGGAAAACACAGTGACGGTCAGAGACTCAACACTGAGGCCGAGTGACCGGAGTGGACAGGACCAGACAGGAGCAGGTCAGGGGACAGTGGAGGTGAAGGACAGAACGAGTTTAGGTTTTGTTTTTATGACAAATAGAATAGACTTGAGACGCAATTAGACATGTTGGCCACCAGAGGGCAGCAGAGGCCACACACGTGACATGACATAAATACAGGTGTATTTTGCAGCCGTGGTTTCAGGTAAACATCACTGTGACAAACCTGTTAACGCGAGCGACACGTGACGGCTGTGAGGCGTCAAAACGAGCGGACGCCAGCGCGGCTGCCGCCCCCTGGGCTAACGCCACGGTGGGGAGAGGATTGTGGGGGGCGCCGCCTCCGGGGCCCACGTGACATGACATAAATACAGGTGTATTTTGCAGCCGTGGTTTCAGGTAAACATCACTGTGACAAACCTGTTAACGCGAGCGACACGTGACGGCTGTGAGGCGTCAAAACGAGCGGACGCCAGCGCGGCTGCCGCCCCCTGGGCTAACGCCACGGTGGAGAGAGGATTGTGGGGGACGCAGCCTCTGAGCCCGGTCCTCCCACCTGCAGCAGCGGCCGTCCTGTGATTGGCCGAGGGTTTGAAGTGTGCAGCCAGAGCCAGGATGATCCTCATGACGGACTTCAGGTTCCCGTCCACGATGTCTGCGGACGGAGACGGAGCAACGGAAACGTTAGAAAGAAAACGGTTAGACCTGTGGACGATCAGGAGGATCGGTGCGTGATTTACCCCGTGCAGATATGTGTGGCATCCGTATGTGCCTGGAGGTAATAAAGTGCAGGACCTGCTCCACATTCCTCCTGCTCTCCTCTTTGTTCTGTGGAGTCTCAGAAACTCCCTCCAGAACTTCACCAGCTGGAGGACGTCAGGGAGAGACGGGAGTCAGGGAATACACACCAGGAGTTAACAGTGTGTGTGTGTGTGTGTCCTCACCAACTATCTCGATCAGCTGTGTGAGCACCACTCCATCCTGGAGGTCCAGTCTCAGGTTGGTGATGGGCTTCAGCCCCGGCTTCTTCTTCAGCTGAGCGTTGACCCAGGAGACGTACGTGGTCAGTTGTTGCTGCAGATCAACAGTCGCACACACACACACACACACACACACACACACACACACAATAATACATGTAAATCCACTGATGTATTCTTCATATTCTGTGTTCAGAGGAGCCGACGTGTTGGTGTGAAGTAAGAAACTGATCTTCCTCTTTTGTAACATTTATTTCATCATTCTCATGTTGTTGTTTTTTTAACTCTGGACTGAGGATCTGAAACACTGGTTGTTTGACTTGTTGAAATGTTGATTTTTTCATTCATACAAAACTTTGAGCGGAGGCTCTGAAACACTGGTTGTTTAACTTGCTGAAATGTTGATTATATTTTTTCATTCATACAAAACTTTGAGACCAAACCAAGACATTTAGTCCAGTAATAACTCTGTCGTTGAAGTTCAGTGTAAACACATCACAGCTGCTGCTGCTGCTGCTGCTGCTGCTGTTGTTGTTGTTGTTTATTACAGTGTGTGTTTGTGAAGTGAAACCGTTAAACTAATGTAACAATAAAAGACTGATCTTTAAAGAACTCTCTCCGTGACGACTGTGGATTTTTCAAACTAACTAACTAACTAACCAACTAACTAACTAACTAACTAGGTTAGGACGGCAGGTGGCAGACTGGTTGTTTTGGCCCTTTGTTTGTCCTCCCTCTCTTTAACATAATCTGCTGAGGAGCCGCAGCAGATGAACCGAACATCCGCCCCACCTACACCTTTACATCACGTGACCGACCGTCGTCCCGGGATACGTTACAAAGCAGCATTTAATAACTAACCACATTTTTATGTCGACTTTACCTTTAATACCTGCTCATATTACTATATTACTAGTTATAATCTAGATTTTTTGTGAACTTGTGGGAAAAAATCTCTTTCCGGATTATGAAAACTGTAAAAGCCGGAAATCTTTTGTTAAAATCTTAAATAGCATTTTTACGTGTGTGGATAGCGAAGATAGCGACAACACAAACCGATTAAAATGAATGACGGCGGCCGTTTTACTTTCAGCCGGTCAGTGTGTTGCTCTTTGTTGAATAGAAAAATGTCAATAACCGCAGGATGATGACGATAATGTTAGTGACGCCCGGTTAACCGTTACCTCGTTGAAGCTGCCGTGAAGGACCTCGTCCAGCAAACTTCCTCTGGAGAGTGAGGCGATCATCTTTTAACCTGCAAACCCATTTAAGCTAGCTCGTTAGCCGGCTAGCCCGTCTGACACCGGTGCTTAAACAACGACTCCCACCCCCCCGTTACTAACTACCCCGGCCAACGTCAACAAACCAGCACAATTGAATGCGAACAACCGTTATACTCTGAAGAGGAAATCGATGTCAAGTCGAGTCAGACTGATAGAGCCAACATCCGGTCTTTTCAAAATAAGACAACAGCGAACTACAACTTCCGGTGTGTCGCTATGTCTTTTAAATAATATAAAAAGTGTGGAAGAAGTGTTTGATTTCAATTTTGTCGTATAAATTTTTGTTGATATTTTATTTTTTATTTTATTTTTTGTTTGTCATAAATGTTACTGAAACTTTCCTTGAGTTGTTAGAAAAATGTGTCAAATGAACACAAGGTGAAACTGAAAACAAACTCTGGTTGATGATCGTCATTTAATGTCACTTTACAACAAAGGTGGTGCTAAATAAAATTTATTTTTTAACATTTTCCTAATTAAATTAATAAAAATAATCTGTAAAAAATCAGAGCAGATGGAATAATAAATTAATATAACAACATAATTAAATTCCCACATATAGATATATATACATATATTTTTATGGCTGCTGAAGAGTTTGTTCTCAGATCATCTCCTCTGGGTTAGACCTGTGAGGACAGGATGTTGATGCCGACAGTGGGTTCATAAACCAAAACTGTTCCTCTTTCATCTTTTACCCATTTTCATATTGATCTGTTCCAGAACGTGGAGGAACGGGAGGTAGATGTTTTTGGGTCCAGGAGGAGAAAAGGTCACGTCTCCGTCCTCCATCACCACAGTCTCACCAAACGCACACAGCTGATAATGGACGACAAGAGACAGAACGTCGGGGGGTTTGTTTTCTTTTCTAAACACAGACGTGATGGTATAAACCTGTGTGTGTGTGTGTGTGTGTGTGTGTGTGTGTGTGTACCTGCTTCTTCACCAGTTTCTGTGTCAGCTGAAGAAGTCTGCTCCTCTGACCTCTCTTCAGGTCACTGAGCCTCAGTGTGGCCCGGGCCAAGGTCAAACTGGACTGTGGTGGTACAGAGTTCTGACTGGACAGAAGACTCACTGCATCCTAACACAACAGACCAATCACTGACCACAACAGACCAAGCACTGAACACAACAGACCAACCACTGACCACAACAGACAACCACCTGTAGTACCGTCAGTACTCTGTAGTGGTCCTGTCAGTACTCTGTAGTGGTCCTGTCAGTACTCTGTAGTGCACCCGTCAGTACTCTGTAGTGGTCCTGTCAGTACTCTGTAGTGCACCCGTCAGTACTCTGTAGTGTACCTGTCAGTACTGTGTGGTGTACCTGTCAGTACTGTGTGGTGTACCTGTCAGTACTGTGTGGTGTACCTGTCAGTACTCTGTAGTGCACCCGTCAGTACTCTGTAGTGGTCCTGTCAGTACTCTGTAGTGCACCCGTCAGTACTCTGTAGTGTCCCTGTCAGCACTCTGTAGTGTACCTGTCAGTACTCCGTAGTGTCCCCGTCAGTACTCCGTAGTGTACCTGTCAGTACTCCGTAGTGTACCCGTCAGTACTCTGTAGTGTACCTGCAGCATCTCAACGCTCTCTTCTGAACTTCCTCTCTGTTCTGTCAGCTCTGCAGCTTCGACCAATAGAAACGCTCGAGTGTTGGGGTCGTCCCACTGACCAGACTCCTGGACTCCCTCCTGTATCACCCTCGCTGTCTCCTCGTTCATGTTTTTACCTTAAACACACACACACACACAGATCAGCCGTGTTTGTGTGTCCACACACACACACACACACAGTTTGTGTGTCCACACACACACACACACACACACACACAGATCAGCCGTGTTTGTGTGTCCACACATACAAAGACAGGACACAGAACCGGACCAGACCTGGGACACGTGGACCTGTGGCACAGAAGGAAACCAAACTGTGGACCAGGGCCCGACGACAGCGCAGCCACAGACAGACGCCCAGTCTGTCAGCGGCCTCGGCAGCTCGGGGACAGTCTTCATGTGGGACAGTGGAGTCCACAGTGTCCTGCAGTCAGGAGAACACACACACACACACACACACACATAACAAGAACAGAGTGTAAATGTGACCTTTGAACTCCAGCAGATTATTTATTTGAACATGAACGTGAAGACGTCCCATCATACTATCACTGTCACATGATTTGTGTGGTGGTCAGTGTGACACAGCACCTGTGTGTCCTCAGGAGGAGGAGATCTGGTGACTGAAGGAGACGTCTGCAGGAGCGTCAGGGAGGAAGCTGCTGTCTGACAACTGGAGGAGGAGAAAAGGAAGATGACAAACACACACACACACTCACACACTCACAAAGACACACACACACGACAGGCTCACCTCTGGACGATGTGCCCTTGCTGCAGGTAGAGGGCGACCTTCAGGAGACTGGACTCTGTTTCCAGCTCCAACTTCTCAGCTTCACTGCAGCTCAAAGACCTGAGTTCCTCAGATAAAGAAGACAACCAGCGGGAGGCGCTATCCATCAGAAGGCACTGAGACAGAGGAGAAGACAGACGTGAGAACGTCAACACCAAGGTCAAAGGTCAACGGGTTTAACTCAGGGGACGTTTTACCGTCACTCCTCCTGGAGTCTGGTCCTGGTTCTGGTCCTGGTTCTGGTCCTGGTTCTGGTCCTGGTTCTGGTCTGAACCACTTCTTCTCTTCCCAGACCTTCGTTCTTCACAACAATCAGACAGATGTCAACACTCAGAGAGAGAATTCCTGCTTCAATAAAAAAACTGTCCAAATGTTAAACAATAAATAACTGAGTTAAAAACAATAAAAAAAATTCTAAATACTCTGAAGTAGAAAAAAAAAACTACACAGTATTTGTGTGCGTTATGATTTGTAGTTGTGAGACAGTGAACAGCGACAGACCTGGACCTGGACCTGGACCTGGACCTGGACCTGAAGACTGGGACTGACTGTGGACCAGGGCCAGGACCAGTTCAACTCGGGCCAGGTGGTGTCGGATACACAGTGTTGGTCCAAACAGGGTTCTGACCCGTGGGGTGAGGTCAGCGTCCAGGAGTTCTTCTAAAGCCTGAGAACAACACACACACACACACACACACACACACGGTCATCATCTCTTCATCTTCTGTCCCTGGTTCATCATCAGGAGGAGACTGGACCTCTCTGTTGTCCTGGAGACACTTGTTGCTGTAAAACGTCTTCAGCTGCTGCAAAAACAACACAAACAACAATCAAATCATCAAGGCAGCATTTCACAAACTGTACCAGGAGCGCCCCCTACTGTAGATACAACTGAGCTTTATTACAATGTTTAAAATTAGAATTTTTTTTTTTTTTAACCATCTCATCGTCTGATGACTTCAGTTTATCGTCACATTTTGAACCAAATCCAAATGGAAACCTGCTCCAATAAGTGAAGCTCATCAACAGGTTCTGACCCAGAACCATCTTCTGGTTCTGTCATTCTAGAACATTCACCTGGTGCTGGTCGGTGTGAACGTTTGGTCCACTGGTCAGAGAGAGTCCGACTCCTCGGGTCAGCTGCACCGACTCCTTCACAGCCTCAGTGAAGAGACACAGATCAGTCAGAACACGGATCTGCAGAACACACACACACACACACACACACCGGCTCAGAACCACAGCTCCACCAGAACCAGAGGAACAAAAAGATTCAAAGCAGGAAATTCTCACCTGAAGTATTTTTCCTTCCACGTAGCGCTGCAGGTCTCGACACACGGTTCCCACAAAGTACAGGTACAGAACCAACATGGGCAGAACCTGGAACACAAACAACAGACATGAACCTCACACACCCTGGACGTCAGACGGTGTGTGTGTGTGTGTGTGTGTGTGTGCAGACCTGGACGCAGTAGCCAGTGGAGTAGAGCCAGTGACACAGGAAGTGAAGAGCGCCCACAGTGGTACCGAGGTGAAGACGCCGGGGCTCAGAGAACAGATCCACCCCTGGGAGGAGTTCCCCTACGATCCTGAAGGAGGCGTAGGCGAGGTCGTGGGGGGGGTGGGCCAGTGAGCAGCACAGAACACACTGGGTGAAGAGGACGCAACATTTAAAAAGTCCAGGAGCCAATCACAGCAGACCACAGCTGAGGGCAGTTTAGATTGAACATCAACCTCATCCCTGATGTAAGGCAAGAGGGTTCACCGATCGCCACCGTGTGGTCAGACTGGAGATCTGCAGGATCAGGTCACTGATTCACTCCAAACTGACCACAGGTGTGAATGTGAGTGTGAATGTTTGTTTGTTTTTTTTGTTTGACCCTGTGACATATTCTAAAAGGTTTTTTTTTTCTGGTACATTTACCAAAAACAAACGACACATCTTGTGTGAGTCGACGTTGTACCTTGAAGAGATGAGCGGAGAGAAGACAGCAGCTGGTCCTCTGTCTGATGTTGGAGGTGAAGATGAACCTGGGAGTGACCACAGTCAGTCAGTCAGTCAGTCAGTGGCTAGGAGAGAAGCCTCCTGACCAGTCAGTGACCTGTTCAAACCTACTGTGCCATCTTAGCGGCGAGGCCGGCGGCCTGCAGACACCCCCACACTCCGGCCTGTCTCACCCTCTGCTGCGTCCAGCCGCTGCCCCGTGAGACCCCGTCCCATTGGTCCACGGCCCCGGAGCAGCTCAGAGCGCAGTCGACGGCTTTACTCCAGCAGGAGAGAGCGGCTCTGGTACGGAACGGGAGGGAGTATTCAAAGAGTACACAGACATACTGCAGTACTTCACGCTGTGAAAACACAAACCTCAGGTTTCTGTTGTACATGTGCAGGTTTCCCAGTTCATGCAGAGCCTGGACCGTGAGGGAGTCAAGACTGTGGGTCTGGAGAGACTCTGGGAGGAGGAGGAGCAGAGGAGGAGCAGAGGAGGAGAGTCAGACTGTTACTACAGTACAGTACATGTCAAATACTGCAGTAGTATCTCCTCACTGATAGTAGCAGAGTAGGCAGCAGTGATGGTGGTCAGGGACACCTCCTCCACAGGGAGGTCCACAGGGTCTGTGTCCTCCTTCAGGTCCTCCGTCAGGTCGGCGTGGCGGCCGTTTGCAGTGGGAATGACGCTGCAGTTCATCAGGCTTGCAGAGTGGTGGCGCTGCAACTGCTGCGCAGAGGCTTTAAAGGAAAGAAAACCTTAACTGGTGTGAACTCCACGAGTGAACCAATCAGCAGCTGTGTCAGGAATTAAACCCACAACCCTGCGTCCGTGCCAGGAACAGCGTGGTCAGAGAGCGGCAGTGACGGAGGCTCTGCAGACACGGACAACTTCTCTCCAACACTTGACGGTGAGTCTCCAGTGTGTCCTTCACGTCCAGAGGAACACACACCAGGGACATGGAGCGCCGTCTCTCTGCACCTGAGACAGAGAAGAAGAGAAGAAGAGAAGAAGAGAAGAAGAGAAGAAGTCCGTTAAATACTTTAAATTACTGCTAATATTCTGTAGTAGTACTCTAAAGTACTTGGATGTATTTCAGACACTTTAGCTTCAATGCTAACCTTTCAGCTCAGATGCTTCCTGACGTGTAGAGTTCGTGGGTCTGTGATTGGGGAGTTGCAGTGCATTGTGGGGGCTCCGACCAATGAGCAGCTGGCAGCTGGCGTAGTTCCTACAGGTCACCTGGAACACAGAGGAGAGAGAGGAGCAGAGTGTGTGTGTGTGTGTGTGTGTGTGTGTGTGTTCTACCTTTTGTCCAGTGACCCTCTCTGTCATCACGTGGTGCGGCTGTGGGACCGCAGGCCCTCCCTGGTCACTGATCCTCTTCAGCAACTTCTTCTGAGCCTGGACTAGAAGAGGGATTATAATCCAGCTGTAGTGTTCCCTGAAACACACACACACACACACACACACACACACACACACACACACACAGAACCAGTGGTAGCTGTCGTCCCAGTGTGATCCTCGTCTGAGTCTTTCCGTCTCACTGTCCAGTACAAACGCTGAGATACTGCAGTAAAACCAAACTCACCGTGTGTACCAGTTGAAGAGTAGAGCGCAGTGAGTCAGACGTTCCCATTTCCCAGAATCCCGCAGCAGCTGCAGGGTGTCAAACACCAGGGTCCGGACCCACCTCAGGTCCACCGGGCTGTGGTCCAGAGGAGCCGAGAACTGAAGACTGGACTCTGGGTCTGCAGTCAGGTCACCGTCATAAAAACTCCACAGCTGGAGGAACACACACACACACACACACACACACACACACACACACACACACTGCGTCAGTGTAAACGTCGACTGTTTTGATTTGTTCTCAGTAGAACTGATTCAATCTGAGTTTCGTCTTAGTCAAAGCCAAATCCAAATGATTTTTTTTGACTAAATTTAAATCAGATTTAACGACACTCTTTGACAACGACATTTTATGATTTAGGAAATTGACTCAGTTCATTTTTAGGGATGTAACGATGTGTTAATCAGTTAAAGATCAATTGTCAATCATCCCCAGTCGCTGTTATTCCCATCATCCATTTCTGTCTGTGTGTGTGTGTGTGTGTGTGTGTGTGTGTGTGTGTGAGACCCACGCCCAGTTGGTCCATCATGTCCATGATGAGCTCCGTGGCCATGGACAGTGTGTGTGTGAAGGTGGTCTGCAGCTGCTCTTCAGTGATGGGACAGTGAAGGTGGAGGAGAACGTCTGACTGAAGTCGACGCATCTGCTCCCACAGCGTCTGACACACACACTGCAGCGCCATCCAGTGGCCGCCGCGATGAGCCAACACCTGGAGAAGGAAACATGACGTCACAGATTTCTATCCTGGGATTTTGGTTTTTTTTTTTTTTGGGTTCATTTGATCTTCTGAGCAGTACCATGGCCCTCTGGAAATGACGGGCAGCTTTGTGGAGTGAGTCCAACACCGTGGAGACAGAGTCACTGTTCATCTGAGGAGACTGCTCCTCCAGAGATCCTGAGGTTCCACCTCCACCACCGGCTGCTCCTACAGAAAATACAAACGCAGGAGAGGAATCATGAATGAGATCAAAATTTATTTTTGGAAAAAAAGGGAAAAAACAAGGCAAGAAAAACTTGAAGTCACATGTACCACAAGAACTTTTAAAAACCTTAAAGGTCTAGATTAGAACCGACGGTCTAGCATACTGCCCCCTGGTGGTTGTCTGTAGCTCTGTTCAAAAGCACTGCCTCAGATATAAAATATTTTCAAAGCCAAATTCAGAAGATTGATGAGAAGGTTTGTTCCTCACCGTCATTGTTCTGCTGATGTTCCTGTGAATCCACCTGGTTCCTCAGATCATGAGACGACGACGTCTCTGACAGGATCTCATGTTGACGGAGCTGCTGTTCCTGCTGTGTGTTCCTGCTCAGCCCGACACAGGAGTGGTCCAGGGAGAACAACAGTGGATCTATCTGACTGTACCTGAGGAAAGAGGCCACAGCAGGTTCTCCAGGTTCTGTTCTGTCTTGGTAAATCAAAAGTCTGACACCTCTGAGTCAGTGTGATGTGATGAAGACCTGTGCTGCGTGGCTCCTCCGTTCTGCTTCTTCAGACTCTGATGTAACAGTGTGACGTGAGCCTGAGCCACGCTGAAGTTCAGGTGTGACTTCCACGCACACTCCACCATGAACGAGTCCCTCAGCCGTCGCTGCGTCTTCCTGCGCCGAACCGCAGAGGACAGGAGAGCCAAGAGTTTCTTCACCACCTCCCTGAACAGAGGGTGGAGGGAGGGGGGGTTAGATGGAGTGACAGGAGCCGAAAACACACACACATACAGACACACACGTACTTGTTGGTTGTCATTGCGCTGCAGAACAGACTGACTGGGATTTTCTGTTTTTTCTTCTTCTTTTTGTCGTCGTCTGTTTGTAAGTTGTTCTAATTCAACAAAAACACAAACATTTTCTTTTGATTTATATGTAAAAAAAAGAAAACCCAAAATATTATTAATTTGGATTTAAACCCCAACATGCTGCCAGGAAGTATAAAGTCTTTACAGTAGATACAGTTAATGTTTCCATTAGAACATGAACAGAACATCTTCAGCACCTTGGACAGCTCCTGTGGAACGTTACGTTTTTGGTCCAAATGTTTGACGGAGTTCATCAACGCAGTGTCACGTCTGAGGGAAGAAAACTCAGGTGAAACTAAAACCAATCAAAAGATGAAAATCAACATGAAGGGTTAAATAAATAAATAAATAAATAAATGTACCTGGAAATGAATTCAAAAACGGTCGGTGCCCACTTCACCACGAGGTCGGGTTCTCCTTCCTCCAGGGTTCTCTGAAGAACCAGTGCTGCATATTCACTGAAACATGGTTTGAGCTTGAGTTCCATCACTACAAACCAACAGGAACAGAAACAGGAACAGAGTGGATTCAGTCTTTCATTTGTTGTTATTGTTAAACCTCATCAACTCGACTTTATTATTTACAAAGAAAAGAACAGACTGGTTCTGTTTGTAACACTGATGCCAACACTTCAGCCAGTAGGTGGCAGTAATGCACTTATTCTTCTATTGATTACTGTGTCACTCTGACTGCTGACACACGGGGTCACGTGACCTCTCCTCTTTACCGGCGTCGTAGGCGTCGTCCACTGTCGTGCTGTACATCAGGTCGTACAGCACAGACGGATCCTCGCTGCCCGTCAGTGGACGTGTGACCTCTACAGGAAATGAACATTAGTGCAGGTGCAAATACTGCGAGTATCACTGAGTACAACTGCAGTATCATCTGGCCTTGAAGTGAAACCACACCCTTGTCTTTGTGGACTCCAGTGTTGGACAAAGTTCTCCTCCTGGTCCTGAGCTGCAGGGCCTTCAGCTGGAGACGGAGCTTCTGTTCAGTCCTGGCTGCTGCAGCCTCGGAACTCTGAGGTGACAGGTACACACGTACACACGTACAGGTACACAGGTACAGGTACAGGTACACAGGTACAGGTACACACACAGAAATACACAGGAGTCAAAGAGAGAGAGACAAAGTGTGACGTTCAAAGACCCTGGTGGTGAGACGTTCTTACAGCGTCTCTGCTTGTTCCTCTGATCTGCGTCTGATTCTCGTACAGCTCCTTGAGGAGGCGGCGACCGCAGTTCAACCCGGTCAGAGCCCAGTGGTTCTCTCCCAGAAGACCTGACGTCTACGAGGAGAAGAGTCAACAGAACTCTGCTGTCTGTAGCATGAACACACACACACACACACACACACACACACCTTGGAGATGTAGAAGGTGATGCAGGCGACCATGTGCAGCATGGACTCGGAGATGTTTCTGCTCCACTTCTGTTTGAGAAGAGCAGAGTTCTCCTCCAGAACCAGCAAACATTTCTTCAGCACCTGGAGGAGAACGAACAGATGAGGCAACAAACATCGTCTGTTGTCATGGAAACGGCTGCAGTACAGACTTGACCCGGATACCTGTATCACAGGTTTACAGGGGACCTGGTGAAAAACCAGAGGAGCCAGAAGACCATAACAGAAGACCAGGGCCTGCACCACCGCAGCACCATCCTCCAGTCTCTGGGCCAGGTCCACGGCCAACAGCAGACGTCCACATTCTGATAACCGGGCTTCCTGAACACACACACACACACACACTTATATAGTGTTCATATTATATTTATATATGTGTTTTATATTGTAGTTATATACAGTCTTTTTCCTTCCACAGTACCAGTACCAGCACCAGCACCAGCACCAGCACCAGTACCAGCACCAGCACCAGCACCAGCACCAGCACCAGCACCAGCACCAGCACCAGCACCAGTACCAGTACCAGTCCCAGCACCAGTACCAGTACCAGCACCAGCACCAGTACCAGCACCAGTACCAGTACCAGCACCAGCACCAGTACCAGCACCAGTACCAGCACCAGTACCAGCACCAGCACCAGTACCAGTACCAGTCCCAGCACCAGTACCAGTACCAGCACCAGTACCAGCACCAGCACCAGCACCAGCACCAGTACCAGCACCAGTCCCAGTACCAGCACCAGTACCAGCACCAGTACCAGTACCAGTACCAGTACCATTACCAGTACCAGTACCAGTAGCAGTACCAGTACCAGTACCAGCACCAGTACTAGCACCAGCACCAGTACCGGCTCCAGTACCAGTACCAGTACCAGTACCAGTACCAGTACCAGCACCCGTGTTTAACAGACAGTCACCCGGTCCCCCAGATGAACAGTCCGCCTCCACTGAAGGAGTCACAGAACAGCGCCCCCTGTTGAATGTTGATCTGTGTCTGGATGAAGACGGAGGTGAGGAGGAGGTGGCAGAGGTGAGGAGAGGAGTGACGGAGCGTCCTGGTGTTCAGTCTGTAGCTGCAGCAGTGAAGACACAGAGGGTGGAGGTGAGACGCTGCTGAGGTGAAAACTGTCTCCACCAGGTGGAGGTCTGTACCTGCTGATGGAGCTGGTGTGGTGATGGAGGTGCTCCGACCTCCTGACCTCCTCTCCAGGGCAGCTGTAGTGGCTCCACAGTTCCCTACAGGCTCTCTTTGCGATGGAATAATGCTGCGTTTGAAAAGCCGCCTGAAGACGAAGACGACAATCATTATAATTAACGATATTCTTTAGTGAAGATGTAACGATGTGTGGTACAAATCTGTGACAATTCTCATTAGTTGAAATGACTAATGAATTCCACATCGTGGCATGAGGAGTAGAGTGAGTTAAAAAGTCACTGGTCACACCATGACACTACACACTCTAGTACAGCAGGTGGCAGTATACGTGGGTGGTGTTGTACCTGGGCCAGGTGAGCCCACGTGGACAACAGCTGCACTGGTGCTGACGCCAACAGTGGGAAGGTGGTCCGACCAATGGCGTTGCCCAGTAGTTTCCCCTCACTGCTGTAGGCGGCCACAGCAAAGATGTACTTCTGGTTGGGTTCCAGGTGGTCCACTCTGAGGACACAGCCCGCACCAGGTGCTGCTGGGACCTGGAACGACACACAGTCCAGACCAGGTTCAAGGACTCCTGACAGAGGTCTTCAGTGACAGAGTGAACCGTACCATGTGTCCAGTTCCAGACAGACTGCAGTCTCCCAGACGGACTTTGTGGTTGATGCCTTCAGCTGCACGGCCACAGAGCTGGTACCAGCAAACCTGAGGAGGAGCAGAAGGAGGAGCAGAAGGAGGAGCAGCAGGAGAAGAAATGATCAAAATAAAGTAGGGAAAAGAAATCAACATGTGGATTAAAAATCTGACTCTAATCTAACCTGCTGGTCAAACTCGTACGGAGCCGGAGAGAACGTGAAGGAGTGATCAGTCCGTGACAGGAGGACCGGAGGAGGAGGAGGAGGAGGAGGTGGGGGCCTCTCTTCTCCACCCTTCATTTCTTTAGCTGTGTTCTCAGCTGGAGGTCTGGAGACAGTGGACAAATACAGACGTTTCTCCTCCACTTCTGCTTTTTCCATCAGAGCGACGGCCTCCTGACGGCAGACGGAAGAACGACGTCTTAAATTCACACTAAAATGAAACTTGTCACAATCACCAGCTGTAACACACAGGACCATGAAGCTGTGTGTGTGTGTGTGTGTGTGTGTGTGTGTGTGTGTCTGACCTCCAGCAGACTCTTGACTTTTCTGTTGTTCTTTGTCTCTGTGCTGTTGAACATCAGCAGTGATTTCTGGATCAGGAACAAAGATCTGGAGACTTTGTTCTTGTTGATGTGACCCAGGAGTTCAGACTCAGTCACTGGACACAACAACAACAACAACAACAACAACAACAGTTTAACACTGTAACCTCCTGGTCAACCCTGTCCACGGTGTCTGGTGGCTGCAGTTCTTCTGACCTTCCTTCAGCTGCAGTAACTTCACTGACGCTCTGTGGTGAATGATGAGGAACTCCAGATGAAGATCTGAGAGCTGCAGAGGAACACCTGAGGACAGTTGGAGTCCAGAACCTCCAACATCCGCTCCTGGACGTTCCTTCTGGTCAGTACACGTTCCATCATCTCCAGTCACATCTTCTGATGGTGACGATGGAGGAGACGACGGAGGACGAGGGCAGAATTTCTGTGAGAACGTGGTGTAGGATTATTGGTACCACAACAACTGGTATCAGTGCAGTATTGGACAGAAGGCCAGACCTGAATGAAGGCAGCGTCTGTGATTGGTTGGCTGCTCAGAGGAAGTGATGCGGTCACAGCCTCAGTCAGAGCCCCCGCCCCCCTCCTGGTCAACTCACACACCTTCTGCAGCAACTCAGAGCTGGAACTCTGTGGGAACAGAGAGGACGTCTGTTTACACAGGAGGACAGAGGACAGAGGACAGAAGACTGGACTGGACTGGACTGGACTGGACTGGACCGGAGGTTCTTACCCCTAAAACAGAAGAAGAAGAAGAACTCCTGGTTCCTCCATCAGCATCTGCTGCACAGGAAGTTCTAAAGTCATCAAAGAGTCCTGAAGGTGACGGGTGTGAAGGGTGTGAATGTCTGACCTCTCACCTGATGACCGGGTCACCTGGTGTGTCAGGTGAGCGTGTTCAGCCGCTGCCTCCAACCACTGGACCAGGGTGTGTATCATCTGAGTGACTGTCGTACAGACTGAAGAGTCCAGACGACAGCAGGAGGCCACGTCACACACCCTGGACAAACACCACAGCCACTGGACACAGGTCCACGGTCAGGACACGGTCAGGACACAGTCAGGACACTACTCCAATACCTGAAATACTACACTGCTGCATGTACTGCAACACGTACCTTGTCATACTTGTCAAAGTTCTCTGAGTTCTGCAGGTTCTCGGCCTTTAGAACCGTCTTCATTTTAGCCCAGAGAACTAAAACCACCTCCAGAACCAGGTCCTGGTCCGGCTGCTCCTCCTACACAAACCACCGTTGGATGAAAAACAAACAGAACGGATCCAGGAAATACACAGAAATACACACACACACACAGGTGTCCACCTACAGGGGGCGTGCCACACACACACTTGTGCAGAGTCTCCACCAGACGAATGAACTCGTCATGGACTGAGGATGATGAGGATGAGGATGATGAAGACTTGGGCTTTTCTGCAGAGACAAAACAAACACACAAATAAAAACTGAAATGAAACTTTTTTTTTATACTTTATCACCAAATCATTAAAGTCAGAGAGACAGCAGTGACTAGATCAAAAATAAAACTGAAAATAAAACTTAAAATATAATTAAATGGAAACAAACATTTATATTAATGGTTTAAAATATAATCAAAATGCATCAAATGGAAACAAACATTTATATTAATGGTGAAATATACAGTTAAACGCGTTCTTAGGAAAACTTTATATTAAGATTATTATTATTATCGTTATTATTATCATTATTATTATTATCATGATGTCATCATGACTGCAGCTCTACCTTCTGTGGCGACGTTGTCTTTCGGACGACTCTGTGACGACAGCAGTCTGTTGTAACTGTCCAGTAAAGAAAGTTCATTCTCTGCCTTTCTGAACAGCTGCCATTCAACACCCTGACACACACACACACACACACACAGACAGACAGACAGCAGGTCATACAGTGAAGGTTGTTCAACCTATGATTTGACTCCAGCAGACTGATCAGGACAGTGTGGTGTGGACGTTCTAACCTGCAGCATCTCTCTGCTCAGGGCAGTGAACCACTCTGTCTTCTTGTAGTGAAGTAACAGCCTCATGAACCTGAGTGCAGACGGAACCGACACTTTGTTCTCCCCTGTTAACACAGAAGACAGAAACACATGTCATACCAAGGAGCATCAACACGTGGCCCGCGGGCCAAATTCAACCCACAACTAAATTAAAAAATACACATCAAATAGTACTGTTAGACAGAAACGTGTTTGAATCCTATAAAGGAGTATCGCTATGGTAACCGGTCTAATTATAACCGTTTGATTTGAAGGAACTTGGTGTCAGTCCTCAGACAAGAACAACAACAGAAAAGTTCACAGAGTAGTTCAAAGTAACAGAGGTCAGAGGTCAAAAACCAACCTTGAACGGCCAACGTTCACAGAGTAGTTCAAAGGTCAAAAACCAACCTTGAACGGCCAAGTCGATGAGAGAGGAGGTCGGTGTCAGTGTCCTGAGACGCACTTCTGATGGAGCTTCACCTCCTTTTCCAGGATTAGTCCCGACTCCTTCACAGAAGTCGAGGGTTCATTTCATTAGTCCTTCCTGTCACATTCACTTCTTCAGGTTCTTGGTTAAAAAGCTGCGTCTACTTTACAGACCAGACAAGATGCTGACTCCTGCCGACATCAGTTCCAGGATCACCTCCTGCTGCTCTGCATCATCTGGTGTCTTGGTTCGGTCCCAGAGTGCTTCCAAGATTCCTAAAAACTGCGCTGCGCTGTTGTCAAACAGAGCCACCAGGAGGTGCTCTGTTGGAGAGCGGGGCCACGACACCTGTGACAGAAAACCAGTTAAAACAGGAACTGTGTCCAGATGGACGAAGACCAACGAGGGGTTAAATCTGGTCTCACATGGTACGTGTCCTTCAGCTGGAGTCTGGGTTTGGCTCTGACCACAGCTTTAGGTCTTGGTTTGGTATCAAACACTGCCCGTTTGAAGACCATGGCACCGAGCTGGAAAAGAACGGAAACTTTGGAATGAGCACACAGAAATAAAAAGACGACGTCACGACACGTGATGGAAAACTGTTTCCTCTGCTCCTTCACGATTATTTATATTTATGATGCAGTTTGAGGTTTGCTTGCCTTGATGGAAGCTTCTTTAAAAGCTCTCTGGGTCCCCCTGGTGGTAGGAACTCCACTCTGCTCCTCTAGATTTGCCAGCTCCTTGATTTTGCCCAGGGCTCTCCGGGCAAATTCCTACAAAAAACAAAGATACAATTCAGAAATAGAGGAGAAAAATGAAACATTCATGGACACGGAGCACATTTTATAACGTATAGTCCTGGATTAAGAGTTTTGAATTCCTGTGAACTCCTGTCTTTACCTCCCCCTGCGCTGACGCCTGAGTGCGGTAATAACACTGACAGACTGCACAGTAGAGCGTGACGATCCACGACAGGTTGTCCACCGTCATCAGGGGGATGGAGAGTTCCAAACTGATGCTGGCCCACAGAAGGTACTCCAGAGCCTGGAGAAGATGACGGACGTCAAGATGGATGAAAAGACAGAGCAGCTCGTCGTGTTTGTTCGTCTGTCTGAGTTACCTGTGAGCTGCAGTTCTTAGTCATCAGGTGACGACAGATGGTGTAGATGTGGAGGGAACCTGAAAAGACACCAGAGGAAAACGGAGCTGCTGTCACAGAGCAGTGAACACAGAAGGATGAAGGTTCAATGAAACTATAAAACCTCCACAGGCCCAGGTTGTACCGATGTACCGTTATATAATATCCAGCAGAGGCGCTCATGTTGCTGAAAAGCCTGCATGGTGATCCTGATGAAGTTCAACACACGCAGCAGTTTACACAGTGTGTCCTGAGTGAGGACGTCATGTCTGGTCTCCATCTCAAATATACACAGAGCACAGCCGTGCATGGCCCGCACCTACACACACACACACACACACACACACACACACACACACACACAGGTGATACTGCAGGTCAAATCAGACAGGTCAACACACACACACGACACCTGACATTCTACAGTAGAACACACCTTCAGCACCAACTCCTCCTGGTCCTCATCCAACCCCCCAGGAAAGAAGCAGGTCCTGAAGTGGTCCACACTGGAGACCTCTGTGATCTGGACTGAAGTGTACTGCTGCAGGTGGACACTGTAGCCCTGCCACAGAGCCACCTCATACAGCTGCAGAGATGACAGGGGGAGGAGGAGGAGGAGAACTTCAAGTCTGTGGTTTGAATTTAAATTTCTGCATTTGAAGAAAAAACAAATCATCACCAGAAAAGTCACAGGAACTGTTTTTTACCTTGATTCCAAAGAGAAAGTCGGCAACCTGCAGCATCCGCTCCTGGTACAACTTAGACGGCAGTCGATGTTTGTACTTTCCCCAAATGTCCACTAGGGTTTTAATCCTACAAAATGACAATGAGTGACAGTAAAAAAAAAAAAAACAAGTTATAATTAATTACTATCTCACTGTGTGTCACAGTGAAGACGACCTGCTGACCTTTCATTGGGTTTCAATGTTTCAATAGAACTTCATATTTAAAATGATCAGAAACAAATCTGACCGATTAAATAAGAGAACAAATAAATGTTTACATCCCTTTATTCCAAATGACACACATCAATGAACATCAATAACAGTAACAGACAGGTGGCACCAGTTTGGGTCATGACGGCTTTTCCCCAAATTCTTTTTTCTTTTTTTTTTGTAATCGTACATATAAAGGAAAGATACAACAATTTAGTAAATGATATGTTTAAAATCTTAAAAACAGTCTAATGAACGTATAAAGTACCTCGTGGGATTTGACAAAAAATGTGATGAGACATGATGTCATTATTCGAACTCTTTCATCCTTTGAACTTGTTAGTCTACGAAGAGTCTGTTTAATAAACGTTTCTCTCCGCCTCAGCTTCAGCTTCAGTCAGGGGTCAAAGTCTCGCTTCATGTACCAGTACTTCTACTGGGTGATCCCACACTACGACAATCTCAGGAATCACAATCGGTACTAAGGCCTTTTTTCAAAGGTTGTATCCTAAATATATTCTGTTTGGCCCCGGTCTGTGGTTGATGGAGCCAATCCCAGCAGCCACCAAACAAAAGCTGTGTTTACAGCTGAAGACAAACATTCACACTCACATTCACACTCACTTCAGGGTGAACAGTTACCTTAACTCTGCATGTCTCTGGTTTAATGGGAGGAAAAAGAGGAAGCGGACATCACAACAAACAGATGTGGGATTTGTACTGGCAACCTCCCTGCTGTAAGGCAACAAGGCCTGACCATGAAGTCACCGTGCCGCTCCTGCATGGAGCATTAACTAACCAGCTGGTGTTTAGTTTAACATCTGACCCAATATGGAGTGGTTTTTAGTGTAAGTTGACAAAATATCAAAAGATAATTTAGAAGATTTGTTTTTTATTAGTACTAATGTAATAACTTTCCCAAAACATTAAAAAACATTATAAATAGCACAGCTCCTTAGGTTAAAATGTATTGGACTTTTCTAGTTTTTTACTTGCAAACTGTTTTCAACTTTGTTATTATCATTCACAGATATTATTATTTTAACCGAGCCATGACAATTTCTCCTGCGTATTTCGGCCATATTGTTTCATATATTACGGCTTCTGTTTGTTTACCTTTGTGTGGATCACGTTACATGTCCGCTGATAACGCCAATCAAACTTATTTTATTCTTTTCTCGGACAGTCGTTCACATGGTTGACAGTGAGTCTTGTCGACGTTAGAGTAAAACAGTTCCGTTTCTCTGTCCTAGCAGACATGTTTAGACATGTTAACGGGATCTGAGTTTTCCCGCTCATGGCTTCTACGTATTTTCCTCACAAACAAACAAACACCAGAGTTTTCCCGCTCATGGCTTCGACGTATTTTCCTCACAAACAAACAAACATCTCTGTGGTTGGATCTCCTTTTACAATGCCCGCCCTCAAACCAACAAACGTAGCTCCGATTGGCTGTCGCCCTCATTTAACTCAGCGCTGATTGGGTTTTATCTCGTTTTCGTTAGTCGACTAACGCGTTGGTCGTCATCGTTTCCCACAACTTCCTGTTTACTTTTCGCTGAATTTCCTAACAAGAGAAGTTCGTTAACTAAGTATTTGACCAAAGTTAAGTTAAATATTCATTGCTACTGGAGTCAGATTAATATTATCTCATTAATTTCAACTCCTTTCTGGGTAACTTTTTAAACGGGTTCTTAAGTTTGCATAATAATTCGGTACACAATCTTTTAACTTGTATTTTATTTTTATTTCTTGAACAACGACATACAGCGGTTGTCTGTGGGAAGTTTCTTACCCTCTGGAGTAAAATCCATTTCTGTCCGTTTGTCCGTATGAAGGACCGCAGACTCGTCTCATCAGAGTCATGAAGGAGTTCAGCTCCTGCTCAAAGGCTGACAGCAGCGGGTTCCTCCTCTCACCTCCACACTGATGTGAAGCCATGTCTCTGCTCATGAGCTCCAGGTTCACAAAAACCTAGACCCAGCAGCGTGGCTCGATCACAAACGGTTTCCAACAACAAACGGTCACGTGACCCGGTGGCGTTAACATGG
>NC_024325.1:17020626-17025750 GCF_000523025.1 Cynoglossus semilaevis
CAAGGTGGCGCCGACCTTGGTGGCGGGAGGGGGCGGAGGGGGGGGAGGAGGAGCGGGAGGAGTCGCACTTTTACTGACAGTCTGTGGACACGCTTGTGTCGCTGGTGCTCCTGACGTCATCGTCAGCGGGTCTCTAGCCCACTACCCCTCCTGCTCCAGGTGAACCAGACCAGGACCAGAGGTCATGTCCGTCATCTCTGACCCTGGATCAGCAGAGAGTGTGTGTTGGAGCTTCTTTACTTTTCCTTTAATGTCCTTTCAGATTAAAGGAGCCCACTTCATCTCCTCCCTCCCTTCCTTACTCCCCCCCACACTCCCCCCACACACACACGTACTGTCCAAACAGTAAAATGACATTCAATGACTAAATGTATGAACAGTAGTGAATACTTTACAGTGCAGTACTACAGTAGATGACATGCAGTAGAATACATAATCAAAGTCCCAGCAAATATCTTTCTTTTTGTAATTTTTTTCATATTATTTTGTGTCACAAATAAACTTCAAAAATCAAACTCTTCAGTTGTGTCACGAATAAACTTCAAAAATCAAACTCTTCAGTTTTTTTCAAATTCATTTTTTTCTTAAAATAAAAATGGAATTATGAAACAGAACTCACTTTGTTATCATAAAAATATGAACTTTGTTCTCAATGCCAGTGGAGTACAAAACTATTGATTGACTTTTTTTACTCAGACATGACGTCGACTCTTTGAAACAGGTGTATTTTTTCGGTGTGAGGTCATACTGAGGTAGTTATCCTTTGAAACTGATTTCAAACAGGTGTATTTTTTGGGTGTGAGGTCATACTGAGGTAGTTATCAGGACTGTGGTCCAACGCTGGCCTAACACAAACTCATCACTTCTCATTCAGCTTCACTTCCACTCTGCTCACAGACCTAAAGCTTCTGGCACTGGAAACGCAGCACACTAATACTCTGGCAAACAAACCACAGACCTACAGCAGACAGGGGTATTTAGTGGGGCATCAGCAGTTCTCTGAGCCAATGTCAGCTTGTGACAGAGAGAAGGAAGAGACAACAGGTCTCAGTCCCAGAGATCAAACAATGAGAGCAGTGGAGGGAACAACAGAGGAGCTCATTGTTCCACAAAGATCAAGTCACCGTGCCAGTGGACATGGGAGGTTCTAGAGGGGAGGGAGGGGGACGGGGGACGTGGATGGAGACGGCACAGGTCAGAAGGTTTGGTAAGGCCTATAAATGAGCTGCAGCGACAGCTAACCAGACCTCAGATTCACTTTGACCTCTCCTGCAGTCGGACCATGGACATCCCCATCCAGTACCCCTGGTACCGCAGGGTCCTCCCACACCGACGTTCTGACCTCACCGCAGCAGAACCTCTCACGGACTGGCCTCTGATCCAGCCTTTCTCCTGGTCCCCCCCCTGGATTCGTCCATTCTCACGTTTGTTCAACTGGGTCGACATGGAGCACAGCGAGGTGAGTTCTACTGCCCCTACTGACCACCAGGTCGTCCAACCGGGGCCTGGGAACCAGAGGTTGGCCGTGGTCATATCAAGGCTTTTCTTTTATTGTTTGATGATGTGACCATCGACGGTACCTTAAACCAGGACTGAGCTGCAGACCTCCACTGTAGACCTCTGCTGTAAACCTCTGCTGTAGACCTCTGCTGTAGACCTCCATGGAGCTGTAGACCTCTGCTGTAGACCTCCACTGTAGACCTCTGCTGTAGACCTTTATTTATTTTCCAACATTTGACAAAACATTTGAAAAAAACCCCACCAGAGGGCGTCCACCTGTGGCGTGCAAACCTTACTTTGAACATCAGCGTACCTTGTCCTACATTCTAAAGCAGGCGTGGGCAAACCTGTTGACTCCTGGGCCACAATGGGTTCTAAAACTTGACACGGGGCCGGATCAGGAGCAGATACAGGGTGTGTCTGTGTGTAGTAAGACGATTGACATGTAAAAGTTATGCTAAAGTGCTAAAATGCTAAGAGGCTTTTAGCCTAGGTATCTACATGTTCCCCCTGATCATAGAGTACTACACCACCTGTAGTACTTTACATATTCTGACGATACATACACACACACACATATACCAGTGTTGACTCTTGTGTGACTGGTGCTGTTCAAATATACCAGTGTCGACTCTTGTGTGACTGGTGCTGTTCAAATAAGCCAGCTTTGCTTTGCCGTTTTCCAGATGCGCATTGAAAAGGATCGTTTTGTCGTTTACCTGGACGTAAAGCACTTCTCCCCTGACGAGCTGTCCGTCAGCGTCAGGTACAACTTCATCACGGTCCACGCCAAACACGAAGACAGAGAGGTAAACACAAACTTCTATCAACGACCAGTGTCTGGAGTTGAACTGACAACCCTCTGTTTCCAGGACGACCACGGCTTTGTGTCACGTGAGTTTCTGAGGAAGTACAGACTTCCTGCTGGCGTGTCGGGCGTGGACGTCTCCTCCAGTCTGTCGGCCGACGGTGTGTTGACCATCACCGCACCGCGATCTTCACCACGGCCGGAGCGCAGCATTCCTATAACACGTGAAGAGGGGAAATCCAAAGAGAAGAAGTAGAGCCGAGTCTGACGGCGTCTCACCACTAACAGACACAAACTGACGATGACGTCATAACACAGGACAGACCATAATAATCCCCTCAGCAGGGCTATTATCTCCACAAACACATCCATGGACCGATGAACAGAAAAACAAACAGACACTAAAATAATATTAAATAACATGAATAACATTTAAAAAATAATTTAATTAAATTTCATCAACCAGAAGAAGTTTCACTTTAGATTTAATTCAAAGTCATTTCCAGTGGCAATAAATTCTTTTTTATCCTTTTCGCGTTTTTTGCTCATTTTGTTATTTTTAAGGCAAAGAAATGACTGCTGTAATTGTTGTTTTTATGGCTTCAGCTTCTCACCAGCAGATAGCGCTCTAAGCCTACATCGTCTACACCAAGAGCCAGCTCTGCTCCCACCACTGTATCTGTCACGTCAACATAGTTTAGTTTGGGTGACGCTACAGTGCGTGATGCTCATCACAGACAGCATGAACGGTTATTCTTCAGACCGAGTGTCGATATCACCTGTGAATCGGATATCGTATCGATTGTTCTTCAAGACAACCTCAGTCTGAACTGCCATCTGACGTTAATGTCGTTGAACTGAGACGGAAGTCTAGAAATGAGCAGCAGAGCTGCAGCGTGAACATGTGTGACCTGTACTGACACCTACAGGTCAAAGTTCACACGGTGCGGTGAGATTTGTTTTGGATAAATATTCTTGTTTTTTTCATGTTCCGTTTGTCAGCGGTGTCAGAAGAAGGTGAAGACGAATGTGCAGGAGGAAGAGTCGCGGTTGTGGAACGAACTTTTTCTTTTTTGGGGCAGAGACCGGAGCGGATTATGAGCTGCTGTGGAGACGTGTCCGCGCACCTGTGTGCGCGCCTGAATGTCCGTGCACCTGTGTGCGCGCCTGAATGTCCGTGCACGTGAGTGAGTTTCTGTGAATGTACAAAACGACTGTGTCACGTGGAGAGACATGAAATAAACGCTGAAACGCCACGTTCTGCTGCGTGTTCTCTTTAGAACAGAACAGTCCAGGTTCTAGTGAACCAGAGGAATGTTGATGTATCTGTGATTAACCACGATTCATCACAATTAATTGTCACACTGTATAATATAGTAGAGCAGTTAGCACAGAGTCCTGCTGTCACACTGTAATAGTAGAGCAGTTAGCACAGAGTCCTGGGTTCGATGACGATCAAGGGATTATTATTGTTATTGATCACGATTAATTTACAGCTAAAGTGTGAAAAAGCGACACCTGCTGTGCAAAAAGATTTTTATTTTTCATGAATTATAATTTGTCATGTTCTACTGATATACAGAAATACATTGTTTTTATATGGACTGATGACGTCATCACAGTAGTAATACACTGTTAGACATACAGTAGTCTGAAGTTCCATCACTACAGTATAGTCAGCCAGTACACGGAGAGTACACGGAGAGTACACAGAGAGTACACAGAGAGTACATGGATGTACTGAAGGTGAGGGAATGAGGAGTGAAGTTAGATGTTTGGAAATACTCTAGTAGACTGCAGTTCTCCATACAAGCCTGTAGAGGGAGCCACTTGATCAGTGAATAAAATGTGTAGTGACGTCATTTCAGAGGAAGGCTAATGGTTTTTTAGACCAATGATCATATATTTGTGAAGAGGAGTCTTCAGCGCTGACCCAGAAGAACCAGAACCAGAACCAGAACCAGAACTGAGGCCGAGGTCTGGGTTCTCAGTTACAGTAGAAGTCCCATTTCTGGAAACGAGGAGAGAAGAAGAGTTTAGGAGGAGCGTGTGTGCGTGTGTGTGTGTGTCTGTGTGTGTGTGTCCGTACAGTAGTCCTAACTTCAGTGTTGGCTTCCATCAGCAGATGCGTCTCCTCCACTACACTGCTGGGGAAGTGGCCGATGCGCGCCTCCTGCTGGCCATAATAGGAGTCCTGCACCTGTGTTTGAACACCACATCACTGACACGCTCATGTTCGTGAGGAGGCTTCAGCGGAGTGGTGTTCTACTCACGCTGCCGGCCCAGAACAGGTTCCCTCTGTCCTTCAACATGGCGTAGACGTAGACCAGCTCCCCCTGTCTGATGGGGATGAACCTGCAGTCGCCGGGGTAGAAGTCCTGCACCGCACGGGCCATCAGGATGGGGTCTGGGCACACACACACACACACACACACACACACACACACACACAGGTGAAAGTTACATTTTGAGGCGAGCGTAGGTAACAGTCGTGGTGAAGATGAACCGTCACGCTACTCACAGCTGCAGTCGGAGTCGGCGCACAACTTCCTGTCGGAGAGTTTAGGCATTTGTCTTCCTGCTTCAGACGTCCACACCAAGAGCCAGCAACACACAGACAAGCACAGCCTGGAGGTCATGACGCCGACTGACCTAAACTGGACTGTTGTTGAGCAGAAACCTCCTGGTCAGCCCTCCCCCTCCACACACACACACACACACACACACACACACACACACACAGAGCTCCTCTCAAAGACCTGCAGTAGGTAAACAGGAGGAGGGTCAGTTTAGACAGACTCTGGTTTGTTTGGTCA
>NC_024325.1:17025842-17026069 GCF_000523025.1 Cynoglossus semilaevis
TCCCTCACCCCCCCTCCCTCACCCCGGCTCACTCGGCGTCATCTACACCCGACCAACCACAGCAGAACTTTACTCAGTGGTGAACACATTTTTTCACTTTCTCGCTCTGATCTGCTGGACTTCAGATGTGAATTTAAAAGAATCGTGTTTGAGTTTTCTTCAGTTTTCTTCAGTTTTCTTCAGTTTTCTTCAGTTTTGTTCAGTTTTGTTCAGTTTTCTTCAGTTTT
>NC_024325.1:17047363-17047845 GCF_000523025.1 Cynoglossus semilaevis
GGGGGAGGCTGGGAGTCGGGGCACTCCTCTTCTTTGATTCCTGGACCTGTGCTCCATGTGTTTCTTTCAGAGTGAAATGGTTTAAATTCAAACGGGTGGCAGCTCCTCCTATCCCTGCAGGAGGCGCTGTAAACACATTCTGGGTGTCTCGGTTCATGAGTTGAGTGTAGTAGAATGGTCACCACACCATTACTGCCACCTGCTGGGGTTACTGTCCACTGCTCTTGATTGATTATGACGTCGTGTGTGTGTGTGTGACCTCCAGGCCCTGCAGCAGGAGAAGCACGTCCTTCAGAGGAAGCTGGACATGAACGAGCTGTCCTCCAATCAGAGGGAGACGGAGCTGACCTCCGACCTCACCGCTCTGAGAGCCGAGCTGGAACGCAGCCGCAGCCAAGGACGAGACCTGAGACGGAACGAGAGCGAGCAGCTGAGTCAACTGGCCAATCACAACCAACGGCTGGTGGAGCAGCTGGCAGAGG
>NC_024325.1:17047950-17051263 GCF_000523025.1 Cynoglossus semilaevis
TGTGTGGGAGGTTTCTGTGTGTGTGTGTGTGTGTGTGTGTGTGTGTGTGTGTGTGTGTGTCACGCCATCCTCTCACACAGACCAGAAACAATGCAGAGCAGCAGGTTTTCTCACCTTTGTTCTGACACAAAGACAGAAATAGTTCTTTATCCAGCGTCTCATCATCACGGCTCCCCCTGCAGGCGGTGACGCTGGAACACACCCTGAGGACGGAGCTGCGGGGCCTCAGGGACGAGATGGACGAGTCGTCCTTCAGCCGCAACATCAGCTTCTCCCAGATGGAGAACATTCAGGCGGAGGTGACCACACACACACACACACACACACACACACACACACACACACTCTGAGCAGCCACGCCCTGAACACTGAAGGATTCTGGGTCACCGTCGTCAGATTACAGCCTCACCTGTGACAGGAAGTGTCGGCTCCTGAATCCTGTGGAAAGGAGAGAGTTCTGGAATGTTATCAGGTCACAGGTGTGACATCAACACGCCCAAAGGCATGCTGGGATATCATGTTTTAGTGGACAATAAATCCAAATGTTTCCAAAAACAGCTGATAAATTGAAGAATTCACAGTAAATACCAGACGTTGAGTCAAGAACTACGTCACTGCTGAGCGGACACGTAGTGGTACACGCCCCGCTAGTTGGACTCATTCGTGGTTCATTAACAGAACTGTGTCTTCCTCGTGAACAGAACCGAGTTCTTGTGGAGCGGCTCTCCTTCATGGAGGCGCAGCTGAAGGCGTCGCAGGACGACACGGAGCGAGTCCGTCTGGACAGAGAGGCCCAGAGGGAGAGAGTGTGTGAGCTGCAGCTGAGGCTGAAGGAGAGGGAGGCCGAGGTGAGGGTCCTCAGACACACCAACACCTGGTTCACGCCTGTGTGTGTTCATGTGTGTGTGTTCATGTGTGTGTGTGTAGATAGAGCAGGAGCAGGGAGTGGTGTTTGAGCTGCGGACCTTGAATCGCTCTCTGCAGCAAAAAGCTCTGAGTTACGGAGAAGAGAGCGTCCTGGACTGCACTCAGTCACAACCTTTGTCTCTGCTCAGTGAAATACAGCAGTCACAGGTACACACACACACACACACACACACACACACACACACACTCTAACCCCCTCTGTACTAATTCTGCTCAGTCTGATGGTTTTCAGTTGAACTGCACTGAAAGAAACAGGAACAGAAAAAGAATTTTATATTAATCCATGTTGTTGTTGTTGTTGATGTTGTTGCTGTTGTTGTTGTTGATGTTGTTGCTGTTGTTGTTGTTGTTGTTGTTGTTGTTGATGTTGTTGTTGTTGTTGTTGATGTTGTTGTTGTTGTTGTTGATGTTGTTGATGTTGTTGTTGTTGTTGTTTTCAGGCTAAAGACGCTCTCCTGGCTCACTCTGCTGCGCTGCAGGCGAGAGACGAGGAGATCCACACACTGAAGGAGGAGGTGGGTCAAACCGTCGACGACTGATCGACGACTGATCGACGACTGATCGACTCCTGAGCTCAGAGCTGAAGTCTAAAACTCAGATGAACTGTAGTGAAGTCGAACCCGCTCAGAGCTGAAGTCTAAAAGTCAGATGAACTGTAGTGAAGTCGAACCCTAATCTGTCTGTGTCTGTGTGTGTGTGTGTGTGTGTGTTCCACGTCACAGCTGCAGCGTCAGCGTGAGGAGCTGGAGAAACTAAAGGCAGAACTGAAGGACTTTTCAGGAGGTCCTGAAAAACCAAACTACAGGTAAAACGTCAGAGACTTTTCATCCGTTTGGTTCCGCCGTGGTTTCCTGACCAGCGTTTCTGTCCAGTTGTTTAGAGAGTGAACTGGCCACCGTACGGCAGGAGAAAGACTCACTCACTCAGCAGCTGCTCAACACCATTAAACACAAGGTGGCGCTGTCTCAGGAGCTGGAGGCCTGGCAGGTAGGAGCGAACGGAGCAGCAGGAAGTCAGACGTTTCCTCCTGGGACCTTGTTGGTTGTGAAGCTGAAACTGGTTTTTGTTCTCCAGGAGGACATGAGGCTGGTCATCAACCAGCAGGTGCAGCAGAGGGAGGAGGAGCGCGGGAGGGAGAAAAACCAGGAGGCGCAGACGTCCGTCACTCTGCAGAGGAGCAAGTCTCTGAAAGTCAAAGGAGAAGGAGCCAAAAAGTTCTTCTCTTTTTTCCAGAAACAAATGACATGAGTGTCTCTGGTCACATGGTCACATGGTCACATGTTTATACGTCTGGACTCCTCTGTATATTTGAACCTGTATATGTGTGTGTGTGTGTTACGTCCGTGTCGAGCTGTTTTAGTTCCTGTGGACTTGTATATGAAGACTCTGTGAGTCACTGTGGAGTCAAGACGTTAATCTACAGCTCTGCTTTGATGTGGGGGGGGGGTGAGGGGGGGTTAATTGGTTTTTAGACAGTGGACGAGTCGTGTTGTTGGACAGATGAGTCTCTGGGCTTCACTGTAACATTCATGAAGAAGAACTGGAAGATAACAGAAATAACCTCTTTATTAAATGAACCCTTTAAGGTCCTCCTCCCCCAGGTTGATTACTACAGTGTGTGAAATTAATCTATTAATTAATTAATAACTAAATAAATAACAGATAGAGATTAGAACATGTGGAGCTTTGGTGTGGTCCACAGTCCACAGTCCACAGTCCACAGTCCACAGTCCAGCAGCAGAGACAGAACAGGTTCTACTGCTCTGAGAGAAATACACATACAAGTACTTCATACCTTCACGTACTCTGGGGGGGGGAAGTGGGGGGGCTGCAGTCAAACAACAGGTCAGTTAATAAAGTGGTCAATAATGGGTTAAAAACTCTGTACACAGTTACTGCAGGATCAAAGTACACAGTACTGTGAGGTTCTGGTTCCGGTCCAGACCAGGGGCTCAGATCCAGTCTGATAATCCATCTTCATCATCATCATCTTCATCATCATCATCTTCATCATCATCATCATCTTCTTCATCATCATCTTCATCTTAATCTTCATCATCATCTTCATCATCATCTTCATCATCATCGTCATCCTCAGAGGTAGGTACTGGTCCATAAAACAACCTCCAGATCCAGGTGTGGTCCAGACCAGTGGGACCTGACCTGGAGGTCTAGCCCACGTGGACCCCCAGTCCCACCTGCAGTTTGTCTCCTCTGTGGTTCACGAACGCTCCCATGACCAGGGTGGCAGGAAGTGGAGTCAGACGCTTCTCCAGCACCCCCCCGATGATACACCGGCTGTTGATCATACCTGCACACACACACACACACACACACACACAGCAGGGTCATCATTTCCTGTATTTATTTATTATTAAAGGGTGGG